>NC_066617.1:370157498-370286638 GCF_025201925.1 Gopherus flavomarginatus | reverse complement strand
TGCCACACCCTCTGCCCCATTTCTGCCTCTTAAGCCCCAGCAGCTGCTCCTCCACTTTCCCTGAGGCTCTGCCGCAGGTCCAGGCCAGAGCCGGGCTGTGGTAAGAGCTACCCAGGGAGCCCAGACTGCCTTGGGGAGCCCTGGGCTCTCCACCTTCCCTGTGTGATGCAGCCTGGGGGATGGGGACATTGGCTGTGGCTACTCTCAGGATGACCAGTCTCCCGTGCAGGGCAGGTGGAGGCTTTGGGGCTCCTCCCCTCCTATTGACTCTAGCTCCTTGGACAGCTCTTCAAATGGTCCAGCTGTGGCTTCCAGTCTGGCCAGGGGCCAAGGCCTCAGGAAAAGGAAGAGCAGCGTGTGGGGCCTCAAGGCGGAAGAGGATTAGTAGAATGTGAGGCCTACAGGGGGAAGAAGAGGGACATGGGCGGGGCCGCAGAAGGGGCAAGGCTCCTGCCTGTGTCTTGCTTTTGAAAAGGTGGACACTCTGCAGTGAATGGACGTCACTGGAACAGGTGCTAGCTGTGCCTCTGTTGGGGAACTGAGGACTATTTCCATCTTTTTCATTGCTGTGGCAACACAAATGGTGGGGCAGAGGAGGGAACCTGGGCCTGAGTCTCTTGCGAGAACTCCTGTCTGTCAGGCCCTTATTCACTCATGCCACTCTGCTCAATCTCGGTGGGGAGTGGGCTCCGAGGCGTGTTGTGTGCAAAGCCATGAATGGGGGTACGGAACTGCCTGAATGGCTTCTCCAGAGGCTCCTGTGTAAATCGTTTGTCTCACATGACTCAGTCACAAACGCCTGGCAGAGGGTGTGGGGGAAGGATGAGTGTCTGTGTCACTTGAATAGCCCCTGTCCACAGCTGGATCAGCCCCCATGGATCACGCAGCAGCCTGAGCGCTCGGGAAGGGCCAGGACTGTGACTGCAGAACAGCTCTGAAGCTTTTTCATGGCTTTTGAATGTTTAACCAGAGACGAGTCAGTGACAGGCCAGGTGTAATGGGAACCAACATCCACATCCCTTCTTTTTATTTACTATATCGAGAGAAATTATGAGATTGGAGCAGCCACTGATGTGGCTGGCTCTTTATGAGCCAAAATCCCACTCATCCCCTGGCTATGCATGAACAAAGTCCCTTTTAAAAGGCTGCTGCCTGCCTTGGCTTCCTTCTCTCAGCGCACTGTCCTCCCTCACCAGCTGCTCTCCCATTGCTCCAGGCCTTAGACCCTCTCTGAACCTGTCCCTACATTGCACAGATCAGTAGCTCCTGTCATCTTGGATATAATTGTCCTGGATAGAATTGGTGGCCCATATTTTTCATTTCTCATTTCACCACCACTGGAGCCAGATGATGAACTCACTCTTCACTTGACGAACACTCTGATTATCCTCGCACGAAGGTGTTTGCTTTTTACACTGTACACAGTTGGGTTCATTAGGGGTTGGACAAACAGGGAGATGTAGCCCAGAAGAATCTTAAGCAAGAGAGAAAAGCTCTCCCCCATCTGTGTATCACAGACAGGCTGATCATGGGCACATAGAAGAGCAGGAGAGCGCAGAGGTGGGAGACACAGGTGTTCAGGGCCCTAAGACACTCCACGTGGGAGATGATGTTCAGCAATGTTTTGAGGATCATCACATAAGACAGAAAGATAAGCAGTGAGTCCAGCCCCTCCATCAAGTGTGTAGCAGACAAGCCATAGATGCTGTTTACTCTGACATCCGAACAAGCAATCTTCATGACATCCTGGTTTATGCGGTAGCAATGAGAGAGGACATTGAATCGACAATATTGGAACTATTGAAGGGAGTGGGATCATTATAGCCACCCCTCTTAGCACACACACCAGTCCCATCTTGTCTATTCTTGGCAGGGTTAAGATGGAAGCATATCTCAGTGGGTTACGGATCGTGATGAATTGGTCAAAGGCCATCAGCAAGAGCACAGAGGATTCAATATATTCAAGCATGTAGATGAAGAACAGCTGGGCAAAACAGGCATCGAGGCTGATCTCTCTAGACTTAAACAAGAATATACCCAGTGTTGTCGGCATGGTTGATATAGATAAAGCAAGGTTTGTGACGGCCAACATGGAAAGGAAAATGTGCATGGGCTCATAGAGGCTTGGATCTGTTTTTATAATGAACAGAATGAGTGAATTCCCTATTATGAAAAAAACATACACTAAGCAGAAAGGGATAGAGATCCAGAGATGGACGTCTTCCTGACCAGGTATCCCAGTGAGAAGGAACACTGCAGAGTTGAATTTGGTGTCATTGACAGCAGACATAATACACTGGGGAGGTCCAAGGAGTTCTGAACTTTCTTTCCTAAAAGGAAAAAGGACAGGAGACTGGATTACATTTAGCGAGACATCTTTCTGCTCCAAGTGCAAATCTAGAGACTCCCAGGAGCTCAAGGAAGATCAGCAAAAACATAGTCTTAGATTTACACAATGAATAGGCAGATACACACTGCCAGAGTGGGTCAGATCCATAGTCTATCTAGCCTAGTACCCAGTGATCAGTTCCAGATGCTTCAAAGGAAGTGGAAGAGGCCCTGCAATAGGCAGCTTAGAAATAACCTGCACCCACTAAATAGACAAACTTTGTGGTGCAAATCAATAAGGTTTAGAGCCCATTGAAGAGTTTTTGAAATGATCCTCACTGCTCTAATTCTATTTTCTGGTTATCTATATTAACATTCAGTCCCTCTTTGAATCCTTCTAAACTCTTGGCCCCATTGATATCTTTTAGATGGGATATCCACAGCGCTGTGTGATTTTACAATTGTGACTTTCCCACAGGCACTCTTTCTGGTCCTCTGCTTCTGAGTGTGGTACATTGAATCATGAGATGTGTGTGAACACATGGCAAGTGTGCTGGGAAAACCGTCGTATTTATCTGTCCTGCACTGAAGCTATTTATAAAAGCCTTTCATTACCTCATTATACACACTTTTTTATTTTCTCCACTTCTGAGGGTCCAAATAAAGCCACTGCCTCTTTGCAGTACATGAGATACATTCTTAGGCACAAGTTCTTAATTCAATAACATTGACTTGAATGACATTGTTCCGGATTTACATGTATAAATTCAATCAGAACCAGCTTCTGTTAACTTTCCCTTTTCAACTGCTCCTGGTGATATGCTCTGATCCCCAAAAATCCATCCAAGAGGAACTGAAGTGCTTTGGCTGGCCTATGTTGACTGAATCCAGAGAGTTCAATCATCCTACAGACTTCTCTTCATCCTCACAGGACCTGCACTCTCTCCACATGCAATGGTCTGTAGATCTTTGGAGAGTTACAAGCTAACACAGACAGTTACTTCAGTTGGGCAAGTGTGGGGTTAGTGTCACATATGGGTGAACAGTGAAAACACTAAGTTTGCACTAATATCCGGTTGAGTTTGCAAGTTACTTCAGCCATGCTGGTGTAAACAGTTATGGGCATAAATTTCATACAACCGCTATTCCACTCCCCTTTCCTGCACCTCAGCTCTACTCTGCTGAAACACAGACCAGCGGTTCTGTTCTCTCATGACTCTTTGGAAAGTCTTGCACAGGTGTTGCAGAGAGATTGTGTCTTGACCCTGAATGTAAGTGTGAGAAACAGCTACTGGTCCATTACCAGGTGAAGGAATTTTACAACTGTCCACTGAACAAAGGGTTAATAGCACAAACCCATTGCAAACAGTATGTGGAGCATTATAGCTCCTTTGTTCCTGGGTTAATAGCTGACTGGTTCTCCTCAGGTTCTGTTCTGTCAGTCTGTAGCCAGTATCCAGAGTGGTAACAGCACTGGATTCCATATAGAAAATATCCATTCCCCGAGCTCTCACTCTCTAGTACATAGCACCCCCAACACCTTTTAAACAGGCACGATGAGGTTTTGCAGGAAGTGGATGCCAAAGTCGAATGCATGAGTATTCGTGGAAATGGAACTTCGTTTCACACAGGAAAGTCATCTAGTGCTCTCTCTCTCTCTCTTTCCTGTCTCTGTCTTGTATTCCAAAAACAGTATGGAGACTGGTATGGAGCTGAGATGTCATAATGAATGTATAGGTTAAACTGAGTTCTTGGGATGTTTGTCTTACGGCTGTATTGGGTGAAACCAGTATGGCTCTTTTTAATGTAATAGCAGCTTGCTGGAGAACAAACAGGATGAGAAGCAACAGCTCAAGATAAATCGTCCCTCAGTGAGCACTTCATGGGGGTTCAGAGACAACACCCGAGCTACAAACTGGGAAGAGCCTCTTTCCAGGCTCCAGTCACCTTACTCAGCTTGCTATGCCAGGCTGGAAGTCTGTATTGACATAGGGAAGCTGTTGCTAAGAAACTCTTCAGACTGACAAGCACAGACACTGCTGGGGAAGTCTGAAGGCCCCGGCCTGCCTGGGTTCCCATTAGAGTGGCAGGGTTGGGGGTAAGAGACGTGTACAGACTGATTTTTGAAAACCCTCTTACTCTCCCATATTACGCTTTATTCCTACAGTTCACATTACACACCACTTTAGTTCCAGAAGTCTGGCTGGTCACTCATCTCACCACTACTCACAGCCTCCCAAAGGGAAGAACCACAGGCGCTGAACCCACTCGGACCTGCAGTGCAGGCACAGTCAAACCACAGTGTGCTGTAGCCCAGGGTCCAGTCTGAGGGTGGGAGGATCGTGGGATATCATCCCATAAGAGGGAAAGGTATGAGGCCTGATATGCGGCACTCAGAGATCAGAGACTGGTAAGAGATGCTGGTACCTGGGAACTTTGAAGGTACCTACAGGGCAGAAATTCTAGAGCCCTCAGCCAGTCAGGAAAAAGAAATATGCCTCACTGGACCTTTCACCGCAGACCAATAAGCTCTGAATTCCTGCGTTCACAATTAACCTGGAGAAAAAAAGCCTTTGAAAATGCATTTGATTATTAAATTTTGAGGAGCAAATAAACCTGAGGCTATTGGGGAACAAGTCACTGATATTCTGTATGATATCCTCTCGCTCAGCCCCTGGCAGGATTGGGCCCAGAGCACACGGCATCTCTAGAAATGGAACCTCTTGAGAAATCCAAACACAGGGCTTTGGGGTTTTAACTCTCTGAGCTCATTTTGAATCTGAGATTTCTGTGTAGCTTGAACAACCCCCCAAGGACCATGGTCAGATGTAGTGGTGAAGTTCCCAAGCTACTTAGTGCTGCCTGCCCTCCAGCCTCTGTTACTCAGACACTCCGACTGCTCAGCTGAACCCTCTGCTGCTGCACAGAACATCTGCAAATGGAAACAGCTCACAGCTTTTCCCCTTCACTTCACATTTTAAAGATAGTGAATCTGTCAACGTACCCAATTCCTGTCGGAAGGGGAGCCATTGACACCAGAGGTCTTCACCCTAAAGAACAAGGAGTCATCAGACAGTTTGCACAGGCAGGAGACAGTATCTGTTCAGATGAAGGAGAACTGTCTTTATGAAGTGTGCTTGCACATTCCCATGGGGGGCACTTGGCCATCAGGGAATCTCAGCTGCTTGGATTAATGTGCACCAGTTTTTACACCGTCAAGGTCAATAACAAAGTGCGAGAGGCCAAATCACAAGGGATGCACTGTCATGCCCTGCTACAGAATCTTTTCATGTTACATAAGCTTGTCATCTCTGTTTGTGTGGTTCCGATCTGTCACATGGCTATCTCGGGGGTGGCTGAGTAGTAACAATCATGCTATTACAGCTGTGATCTTGCTGAAATGAAATGAAATTAATAAATAAATAAACAATATGGGACTAGATTTCTCTCCAGCAGCCCCCTTTCCTGAATTACAAACCCAGGGTGCAGGGCTGGGAAGGGAGATTCCACAAGGCTCCCTACATGGAAATAGTCCGAGGACCGTTCCAATAGGAGAAGAATGAAAGAATGAAAAGGGAGACTCAGGATCCAGAAAGTCCCAAAGTTCTGGGCAGATGTCAGTGACCCACGCTAGCTAGACCCAACCACAATCTTTGTGTCTCCACAACTGCTTTTGGACACTTTCCAGGTCTGTGGTAGCACAGGTTCATCAGAGGTTTTCTACCAGGGCCTGTCACAGCAGCCACTGCTCACAGGATCTGTTTAGGGGTTGTTGCACAGGGTGCAGGGGGCTGCACAGAGACGGGAAGGCTGGTTAGTGTAGCTGATGGGCACAATAGCCCAGCCATGGACGGGTTGGGAGGATTACACCATTCCATACCCAGAGGGCAGTCACAGACTCAGTCAGTGAAACCTTTGTTTATGTTACAAGGGAAAAGGAGATGAGAAACCTCCAATTTCTCTTGGGGATCCAAAATGTCACACTGTAAACAAAGGCTGTTGCGTATCTATCCCACATTGAAGGTGAAATAACCTACAGTCATGAATTTGCATTGTACAGATCCCCGTGCATTTGAAGATAGTATGATTCTGGGTTTATTCCGCAGAAATTGTGCAACGCTGAGGAGCTTGGAAATTGGCTGTTGTATTCTATTTGTCCTTGAGTGGCTTTGGTAAAGCACTCAGATAGCTCAGCTGGGATTGTCGTGCCACCTGCTGTCATGTGGGCTGATAACGGGGCCTGGAGAGCCTGGCGTGTCACCGGCAGAGCAGTGTGAGAGAGGACAGCCCAGCTGGAGTGTTAGGGGGCTCAGCAATTCCACCGGCTCCTAAACTGTAACCCAGAGGTGACAACCCATCACAGAGGTTTGAGAACAAACTGGTAAATTAAACAATATCAGTCACCAGGGCCAGATGGGATTCACCCAAGAGTTCTGAAGGAACTCAAACATCAAATTGCAGAACTACTTAAAGTGTTATGTGACCTATGGTTTAAATCAGCCACTCTACCAGGTGACTGGCAAATAGCTAATTTGATGCTGATTTTTTAAGAAGAGTCCAGAGGTGATCCCAGAAATTGCAGGCAAGTAATTCTAACTTCAGTATCAGACAGATTGTTTGAAACTATATTAAAGAAGACAATTATCAGACAAATACATGAACTTGATTTGCTGGGGAAGAGACAACATAGCTTCTGCAAAGGGAAATCGTGCCTCACCAATCTATAAGAATTCTTTGAACTGGTCAAGAGGAATGTTGGCAAGGGTGATCCAGAGGATATAGTGTACTTGAATTTTCAGAAAGCTTTTGACAAGGTCCCTCAGCAGAGGCTCTTAAGAAAATTAAGCAGTCATGGGATAAGCAGGAAGGTTCTCTCCTGAGTCAGTAACAGGTTTAAAGATAGGAAACAAATGGTAAGAATAAGAGGTCAGTTTTCAAAATGGAGAGAGGTAATTAGTGGTGTCCCCTGGGAGTCTGTACTGGGACCAGTGCTGTTCAACATAGTCATAAATGATCTGGAAAAAGGAGTAAGGAGTGAGGTGGCAAAATTTGCAGATAAGACAAAATTATTCAATATACTTAAGTCCAAAGCAGACTGCGAACAGTTACAAATTGATCTAACAAAACTCAGTGATTGGGCAGCAAAATGGCGAGTGAAATTCAGTGTAAATAAATGCAAAGTAATGCACATTGGAACACATACTTCCAACTATACCTGTGAAATGATGTTTCCAAATTAGCTGTTACCACTCAAGAAAGGGATCTTGGAGTCACTGTGGATAGTTCTATGTAAACATCCACTCAACATGCAGCAGAAGTCAAAAAAAGCTAATTGAATGTTGTGAACCATGGGTGGCAGATATAATTGGCCAGTATAGGCTAAGTATCCCCTGATGCAGCTGTGCCCTCTGGCTGCCAGTTGTGAGGTTTGCTCTGGGAAGTTTTTGCTTATTATTACGCACCATGAATTTTCCAGTGTGGCTGAGAAGGCAGTATGTGGTGCTCATCGTCCTGGGTTCATCAGTAACTCCCTGGAGTCCATGTAGATTACTGATGAATGCAGGAAGTTTAGTAACACAGACCACTGTGACAGATTGTCACCCAAGAGTGTAGTCTGGGAGCCATGGGAACTGCTGTGCCCCTTAACCCTGCAGCTTGTCTGGCCAATCTTACACTGCTTTCTTGGTAACACAGCCAGCCTGTGCAATCTCTGTTATCACCCAGCATGACAGCACGTGGTGTCACTCACCCAACTCAGCTGCCTGAGTGCTTTCATGGAGGATAGATCCATTAATTGTTATTAGTCAGAATGGACAGGGATGGTGTCCCTAGCCTCTTCCTTGCCAGAATCTGGGAATGGGCGACACGGAATGGATCACTTGATGATAACCTGTTCTGCTCATTCCCTCTGGAGCATCTGTCATTCACCACTGTAGGAAGACAGAATACTGGGCTAGATGGACCTTTAGTCTAACCCAGTATTGCCATTCTTGTGTTTTTCTGTTCTTAATTGTCCCACTGTTGGAACTGGGAACAACGTCCCATCTGTGTCTCTCCCCACAGAGGCAGATTAGGAATTGTTGGACCCTGACTGGACCAGGACAACTGGGGATCCTTCCCCATCCCTTCCGCAGCCCCACTCTTATCAAACATTGGTTTGGTGTATGGGGGTTTGCTTCTCCCAGTGCTCCTGCAGGTTAGTGGGGTCTTGGCAGGGGGGATTGCCCTACTTTCCCTGCCCAGCACTCCTGCATGGGAGGAGGGTTGAGGTGCACGGGAGTGACCCACTACCACTGTCCAACAATACTGCCAGTGAGTGGGTCTGGGTGAGGAGGCTTCTCCCACTCCCCCCGCCTGGCGCTCTTCCCACACCACGACCCACTCCTGGCTGGAGCACCAGATGGAGGGAGTAGGGCAAGCCCCCATGCTTGGACCCTGCTTCTCCGCAGGAGCACTGTGCAGGTGCAGTGGATTGGGACGGACCTGTTTGCCCAGACCCAGTGGCTAATCTGCTATTGGTCCAGACCGTCACCCATGAGGCACATCCCATTTGGGTTGGGTGGGACTGGCAGGAAAGGGACACAGCTGGACACCGAGCTGTGGTCCATAGTCCCAGCCAGTGGATTGGGGGGTTTTGCCCTAATTTGTGTGGGCCTGGATGCTAAATGAGTGGGCCATGGTCCACCTAGGCCCACTCATGACTACGCCCTGCTTCAGACCCAGCCTAGTTTCCCTATGTGCCTGACAGTATCTTCCCATCTGTTTGCTCCTTTCTTGTGGAAGCAGCTTGTGCTGAAACCTGTGTGAGCCTGGGCCCAGCCACCACAGTGCTCAGCTGTGTCTGTGTTATGGGGCCAAGGTGTGAAGCTGACCTTTGCCCTCAGATGGCTTTCTCCCAATGAGACCACTTAAGATGAAGCCACCATGGCCGTTGATCCATTGTTTGGCAGTTAGACCCATTCAACCTCAGTGGCTGCAAACTCTGGTCTGCTGACTGTGACGAAAGGCTCGGTATCATTGTGACACTCCAACACTCCCCTCAGAATTCTACTATCTACCCCTCACTGTCACTCCTAAGCACCCCCACATCTGCCATAGACACCAAGGTGCTGGAGTCACAGGGTTTCCCAGAAACCAGCTGTCACAGGAGGCTGTGGTAAGAGGCCTTTGACAGACAATGTCAGAATTGTTGCTCTGTGGAACCCGGACACAGCCCTGATCTTAGGGTCTCAGACTATCTGAGCACCTGGAATGTATTGATCCTTTTGCCACCCCTGTGAGGCAGGCCAGGGCTATTATCCACCTGTGCAGAGGCTCAGAGACAGCCAAGATATGCAACAAGGTGAGTTCCCAGCCCAGAGTGTGGAAAAATATAGGTACCAAAAGGGAGTTCAGTATCAAATGATCTGGTCCCGTGTCCTTGGATGCTCTGCTGAGTCATAGCATCCATTACTGACAGGCTGGCTGAAACGCTCACAGGAAGACGAAGCTCTTCCATGGTCCATTGTCTGTGTCTACGAGCCATCAATAAGGCTATATTTTAGTCACAAGTATTTTTAGGACAAGTCATCGACAGATCTTGCGCAATGAACAAAAACTCATGCTCTGTGACCTGTACATGACTTTTAATACGTACCCCACCTAAAACTTGGCTGGAGGGCTGTGGGTGCTCAGGGAGGGGGGTCATCTGGGGACACTGGAGGTGCTGGTGGAGATGGCCTGGGACCACTGCTGGTGCTGGGGAGGGTGTGGTTGTGACACATGGCTTGGGAACCACTCTGATGGTGGAAGGGGAGGGAAAGCAGCATCGCGCCAGTGGTGGGGAGTGGGGGTTGATAAGGCTGGCAGGCTATCTACCCACCTGCATGTGTCCCTGCAGCTCCTGAGCATATGGGAACTGAAGCCAATAGGAGCTGCAGGGGTGGAGTCTGTGGGTGAGGGCAGCATGCGGAGCCACCTGGCCCCTCCTTCTAGGAGCTGCACGTACAAGACGGTGGGAGACAGGGTTCCCGCAACCCTGATGTAAGAGCCACCCTACACTATAACCCCCTGCCCCTAGCCCTGAGCCCATTCCCACATACTCAAACTAAAACTGCTGTTGCTGGCCCAGTTGCCTTCTCTCTCTCTCTCCTTCTCCTCCATTTTTTTGCCTGGCAGTTACATGGCTAGTTTCTTTTACTCAATTTCTGCCTGTTTGAGTTCCAAAATTCTCTGGTGTGCAGCTCCTTCCGCTTGCTTCTGAGCTTCCCTATCTTTTACCTGGAATTCTTTTAACTCCAAAAGTCTTTTATGTTCATCTTCTTTTTCTTCTGCCTGCAATCTGCATGGCTCCAATTTCACAACAGTTTCACTCTCACTCATTCTCCTGCTTTTCTGTCCTTACTTTCCTTTTCCCAAATAAGCAAAGAGATAATAACAAAGTGGAAACCTCTTTGACAGAGCTCAAGCCACCTCACATAAACCTCACTTAAAATCTCTGCCACTGTATGAAGTGAAAATCTCACTCTGAACAGCAAGCTATGCATTCCACTCGGCTTGTTGTGCCACTGTGATCGGCCATCAACCCCGGGGTGCAGTCTGGGAGCCGTTGGAACTGCTGAGCTCCTAACCATTCAGCTGGGCTGGCTTCTTTCACACTGCTATGCTGGTAACACAGCCAGCCTCTCCAGGCACAGACAAAGGTACTGAGGGTTAGTTAGTCGATATTTCTAGTCACACAGTACATCAGTGGCAGAAACACTGCGTCTCTCTGAACTGGGCTACAAAGCCTCCTATGGTAAGAAACAGGGTTTCACTACAGACAGCCGGATATAGCAGTGACTGTCTCGAAGAATCACTGGTTCTTGCGGCACCGCTCAGAGGGTCTCTTCCTCTCCTTCAGACATGAGACATGCACATGCCGGATGAGAAAGGCCATGCACATTCTTAATAGGGGATAGGCACTAGCTGTGCCTTTGTTGGGGATGTGAGGGCTATTTCCACTCCCATTTCATTGCTAGAGTAACACAAATGGAGGGGAGGATGAGGGAACATGGGCCTCAGTCTCTTGCCAGGTCTCCTATGTGTCAGAACCTCATTCACACAGGCAGCTCTGCCTTGGTGGGGAGCGGGCTCAGAGTTGTGCTGTGTGCAGAGCCATCAATGGGGGTAGAGGGGTTGCCTCAATGCCTTCTCCCGGGGCTCCTGTGTTAAACATGGGTCTGACATGATTCAGTCACAAACATCTGGCTGAGGGCATAAGGGGATGGTGGACTGTCCGTGCCCCTTGAACAGCTCCTGTCCACAGCTGGTGCAGCCCCCAAGGAACTCGCAGCACCCAGAGCTCTCAGGAAGGGCCAGGACAGCAACAGTAGAACAGCGCTGCACCGATTTTCATAGCCTGTGAGTGTTTAACCACAGTGACAGGCCAAGTGACAGGCCAAGTGTAATGGGAAACAGCATCCACATCCCTTGTTTTTATTAACTGTATCAACAGGAATTCTGAGGTCAGAGCAGCCACTGGTGTGGCTCTTCTTTGACCAGTATCCCACTGGTTCCCTGGCTCTTCACAAACACAGTCACTTTTAAACGCTGCTGCCTGCCTTGGTCTCCTTCCCCCAGTGTGCTGTCCGCCCTCACCAGCCTCTCTCCAATTGCTCCAGGCCTTAGACCCCATCTGAACCTGTCTCTCCATAATGGAGATCACTAGCTCATGTCTTCTCGGATTTAAGAGTCCAGGATGGAATAAGTGGTCTGTATTTTTTGTATATCACTTCATCAGCCCTGGAGCTGGATGTTGAACTGACCCTTCACTTGATGAATTCCCTGATTATCCTCCCACAAAGTTGTTTGCTTTTCACGCTGTACACAACTGGGTTCATCAGGAGCGAGAGGAGCAGGTAGCTATAACCCTGGACAGTTTGAAACAAGGGAGAAGAGCCCTCCCCTAATCTGTGTATCACAGACAGGCCGGTAACTGGCATATAGAAGAGGAGGACAGCACAGAGATGAGAGACACAGGTGTTCAGGGCCCTAAGACACGCCGCATAGGACGTGATGCTCAGCACTGTTTTGAGGATCATCGCATAAGAGAGAAAGATGAGCAGCGAGTCCAACCCCACTGTTAGAACTGTAATAAACAAGCCACAGATGCTGTTCACTCTGATATCCGAACAAGCCAACTTCATGACCTCCTGGTTTATGCAGTACGAATGGGAGAGGACATTAGACTGACAATATTGGAACCGTTGAAGGAGAAAAGGGATTGGAAGTATTACAGCCACCGCTCTTAGCACACACACCAGTCCCATCTTGCTTATTCTTGGCAGGGTTAAGATGGAAGCATATCTCAGCAGGTTACGGATCGCGATGAAGCGGTCAAAGGCCATCAACAAGAGCACAGAGGATTCAGAGCATTTAAGCAAGTGGATAAAGAACAGCTGGGCAAAACAGGCATTGAGGCTGATTTCCCTAGAGTTAAACAAGTATACACTCAGTATTGTCGGCACTGTGGCTATCAATAAGCCAAGGTCTGTGACGGCCAACATGGAAAGGAAAATGTACATGGGCTCATGGAGACTTGGATCTATTTTTATAATGAACAGAATGACTGAATTTCCTACTATGGAAAAAACGTACATTAAACAGAAGATGATAGAGATCCAGAGATGGACATCTTCTAGCCCAGGTATCCCGGTGAGCAGGAACACTGCAGGGTTGTAGTTGGTGTCATTGACAGCTGACATAATGTACTGGGCAGATCCGAGGAGTTCTGAGCTTTCCTTCTTATAAGGAAAAGGAACAGGAGACTAGATGCCATTGAATGAGACATCTTTCTGCTCTCAGTGCAAGTCTAAAGACTTCCAGGAGCTCAGGAAAGATCAGCAAAAACACAATCTTGGATTTACACAATATATAGGAAGATAGGCATTGCCATCGTGCATCAGACCCATAGTTCCTCTAGCCCAGAGGTTCTCAAACTGGGGATCGGGACCCCTCAGGGTGTCAGGAGATTTTATATGGGCAGGTAGTGAGTTGTCAGCCTCCACTCCTAATCCCGCTATGCCTCCAGCATTTATAATGCTTTTCAATAAATAAAGAAGGTTTTTTAATTTGTAAGAGGGGGTCCCACTCAGAGGCTGCTGTGGGAAAGGGGTCACCTGTACAACCGTTTGAGAATCACTGATCTAGCCTAGTATGAAGTGGCCTGTTCTGGGTGCTTCAGAGGTAGTGGAAGACGCCCTGCAATAGGGAGCTTTGAAATAAACTGCACCCACTAATTAGACAATTTTTGCGATGCAAATCAGGAAGTTTTACAACCTGTTGAAGAGTTTTTGGAACTATCCTCACTATTCTAATTCAATTTTCTGGTTATCTATATAAACATCCAGTCCCTCTTTAAATCGTATTAAACTCTTGGTCTAACTGATATCTTGTGGCTGGGAGATCCACAACTTACTTGAGCGCTGTGTGATTTTATAATTGTGACTTTCCCACAGACACTCTTTCTGGCCTTCCACTTCTGAGAGTGGTCCATTTTTATCATGAGAAGAGTGTGAACACACAGGAAGTGCATGGGTAAAACTGTCATTGTATTTTTCTGTCCTGCACTGAAGCTATTTATAAATGTATTTCATTGTCTCATTATATACACTTTTTTATATTCTCCAGTCCTGAGAGTCCACATTCAGCCACTGCCTCTTTGCAGTACATCAGATACATTCTTAGGCACAAGTTCTTCATTCAATAACATTGACTTGAATGACATTTTTCTCGATTTACATGTGTAAATTTGATAAGAACCAGGCTCTGTTAACTTTTCCTTACCAAATGATCCCAGTGATACACTCTGACCCCCAAAAATCCTTCCAAGAGAAGTTGAAGTACTTTGCCTGGCTTATGTTGACTGAATCCAGAAAGTTCAATCATCCTACAAACTTCTCTTCATCCTCACAGGACCTGCACTCTCTCCACAGGTGATGGTCTGTAGATATTTGGAAAGTTACAAGCTAACACAGACATTTACTTTATTTGGGCAGATGCTTGGTTAGCGTCACATATTGGTGCACAGTGAAAACATTATGTTTGCATTAATATCTGCTTGAGTGAGTCAGTTTCTTCAGCCATGCTTGTGTAAGTGGTGATGGGAGTCAATTACATACAACCCCTATTGCACTCCCCATTTCTGCAGCTGAGCTCTACTCTGCTGAAACAGAGGCCAGGGGTTCTGTTCTCTCATGACTTTACTTTTTGGAAAGTCTTGCCCAGGGATTGCAGAGGGATTGTGTTCTTGACCCTGAATGTAAGCTTTAGAAACAGCTACTGGTCAGTTACCAGGTGGAAGAATCAGCCAACTGTTCACTGAACAAAGGGTTAATAGCACAAACCCATTGCACACAGTATGTGGAGCACTTCTGAAATACTTTCTAAAGCAAAAGCCATTAAGCAGTAAAGTTTCCACTACTCCTTCCTGCAGAGATTCCAACAACTCTGCTGCTGGCTTTCAGTATACAGGCATATCTTGAAAGTTTGAGTTGTAATATTTGTATTAGAATGGAAAAATTTTCTCATAACATTTACACATCTGTACTTTAGTACACAGATGTCCACCAATCATTTCTCCTGTGATCTGCTTTCAGGGATGATTTCTCAGATTAGAGTGGGACGTAAAATGTAGCATTTGTCATTTGGATTTCTTCAGAACCTGAAAAGATCCCAGTGTCTCAGCCCTCAGTCAGTCACTTGTCAGCAAACAAAAATCTAGGAGCTCCTCTGTCCCTGGATTAATAGGTGACTGGTTCTCCTCAGGTTCTGTTCTGTCAGTCTGAAGTCTGTATCTGGAGTAGTAATGGGCACTGGGATTAGTATGTGTATCACTCTGTAGTTCATAGTAACTCCAATACCTGTTCTTTAAGTTATTTCCAGCCACATTACACAGCATGTATTGCCAGTGCTAGGAGACTATCCAGATGTGGGGCAGCTGTTGCTGAGAGGCTGTTCAGACTGATATACACAGACACTGCTGGGGAAATATGAAACCTCTCTGACTGCCTGTGCCCCTGTCAGAGTGGGAGGGCTTGGGGTCACAGACGTATTGACTATTGTTTAGAAAACCCTTTTATTCCCCCATATTATGCTTTAGTCCTACTGTTCAAATTAAACAGTATTTTGGTTCACAGCTGGCTGGTCACTCGTCTCATCACTACTCACATGCTCCCAAACGGAAGACCCACAGGTGTCAAATGCTCTCTGACCTGCTGGATAAGCACAGTTGAATCACTGTGGGCTGTAGCTCAGAGCCCAGTCTCAGGTTGGGAGAATGGCAGGATTCCACCCCAGAAATGGGCAGGATATGAGGCCTGGTGTCTTTCACTCAGAGACCAGAGAGGGAGCAGAGATGCAGGTAGCACCGTAACTGTGAAGGATACCTACTGTGTAGAAGTGCTGGAGCCTTCAGCCAGTCAGGAAATAGAAATATGCCGCATCAGGCCTGTTACCACAGAGCAACACAGCTCTGAATTCCTATATTCACAATCGAGCCAGAGAATAAAACCTTTGAAAATGCATTTGCTGATTAAATCCATGAGCAAATACACCTGAGGTGACTTGGGAACTAGTCACTGAAATTCCGTGGCATCTTCTCTTGCTCAGCCCCTGACAGGATTGGGCCCAGAGCACATGGCACCTCTAGAAATGGGACCCCTTGAGAAATCCTGACTTGGGGCATCGGGGTTTTCACACTTTGAACTTGCTTTGAATCTCAGATTTCTGTGTAGCTTTAATAACCCACAGTGGAGCATGGGCACAGGTAGGGGAGAGGGTCCCAAGCTACCTACTGCTGCCTGCCCTAAAGTGTCTTTATGAAGCACGTCTGCACGTTCTCTGGGGGGCCACTTGGCCATTAGGGAACCTCAGCTGCTTGGCTTAGTGTGCAGCAGCTGTAACCCCTGTCACACCCAATGGCAAACTGCAGGAGGGCAAATCACAGGGGGTGCCTGGTGATCCTACTCACCTGGACTGCAGCACCAGCCCTGCTGCAGGCTCTGTTCCTCGAATCTGGGCTTGTCATCACTAAGGCTCCGTGTTTGTGCCAGCAACTGGGATTTTACTGGGATTCTCACACTATTTCCTCTCTTCTTAGAGCCCCAACTTCTGGAATCTAGACACGGTGCAGGAAACTCAGCTTTCACTTTTCCAAAGAATTTAAAAAAAAATAGTTGCAGAAAAGCTAGAAACGCTGAATCAATTGCACCCCAGAAGTCTGAGAAACCAATGACACATGAAAACGAACCCCACATTACTGTATATTTATATCCCATTATTTTTAATCCAGTCGCATTGGTTTTTGGAGGTGTGGCTCATGCTTGTTGAATGAGGCTTGGTGATACTGTAACTCAGACCGCTGTGACAGATTGTCTAGATGCTGGTAGAGTGGCTATTTGATTTTGGAAGGATACCAGAAATTCCAAACAGATTTCTTGTCATGTTCTGAAGGGGGAGATGTACTGGGTGGAGGGGGCTGCCCAGAGATGGGAAGGCTGGTTAAAGCAGCTGATGGGCACAATATCCCAGCCATAGACTGGGCAGGAGGTTTTGACCTTTCCATACGCAGAGTGCAGCCAGATGAAAAGCCTCTAATTTCTCTTGGGTATCCAGGCAGCTGCAACTAGGAAGCATCCTTGTAACTGAGCAATCACAGAAAAATGACCAGTGTTCTTCGAAATCTTACCCCAAAAAAATGAGTGAAAAGGAAATATTTCAGCTTGGGTCAAGACATTTTGTGTGGGTGGGGGGGGGACTCTCTTTTCCAGCCCAGATCTAGTGCAAACCATGAGCCTCTATCACCTGTGCTACAGAATCACACCCCTAGGTGGCAGCAGTAGTGACCTCTCTGCCTCCCACACTGAGCAACCCCTGGATGTCTGCTAGGGTGGCTACACCAGCTCTGTAAAGGGATCCCTGGAAAAGGCTTTTCTGCAGCAGCCCCTCCATCAGTGTAACACTTTATGGCCATATTGGGTCAGACCAATGGTCCATCTACCCCTGTGTCCTGTCCTCTGACAGTGAACGGTGCAGACTCTTCAAGGGGAAAGAACAATTATCTACTGATCCATCCCCTGTCATCTGCTCCCAGCTTCTCGCAGTCAGAGGTTTAGAGACACCCAGAGCATGGGGTTATGTCCTCTGAGCATCTTGGCAAATAGCTATTGATGGACCTATCCTCCATCAACGTATCTAATTCTTTTTCGGAACCAGTCATACTTTTATATATGAATGCACACACAGGGAAGCAAGGCCAATTCCTAGTGAGCCCAGATACAAAATCCTTGGATCTTAAAACAGGGAAAAATCAATCAGGTTCTTAAAAGAAGACTTTAAATTAAAGAGAAAGGGTGAAAGGAATACCTCTGTGAGATTAGAAAGCAAGATGATCTCACAGACAACAGATTCAAAACACAGAGTATGTCCCTCTGGGCAAAACCTTAATGTTACACAAAAACCCAATTTGATTCTCCCTCTATGTTTGCAAAAGAAATGACAAAGAGAAAAATAAAGAAATTTTCCACATTCTTGTCTAAATACTCAAAATTTAAATAAGGGTTAGATGGTTGTTTTAGGGGTCTTTGATGCTGGCAAAAGCACAGACAGAACAGCCAAAGGAGTGTTTTCCCCTGTCCCAACTTTACAAGTATCTCGTTCTCTTATTGGTCCTTCTGGTCTGATGTCAGCTAGGTATTGTGAACTTAATCCTTTACAGGTAAAAGAGGAATTAACCCTTAACTGTCTGTTTATGATAACACTCAACTGTATACAAGTGCAAAATTAGTGTTTGCACTATTCACCCTTTTGTGACTTCAACCCTTCCCTTACCCATCTGAAGTAATTGTCTGTGTGAGCTCGTATCTTACCAGATACCTACAGACCCTTGCATGGGGATAGGATGCAGGTCCTGTGAGGATGAAGAGACGCCTATAGGATGATCAAACTCTCTGGATTCAGCCAATGCTGGGCAGATAAACCACGTCACTTCTCTTGGAGGGATTCTTGGGGGTAAGAGTGTAACAACCTGGAGCATTTGATAAGGGTAAATTAACAGAGCCAGGTTCTGATCAAATTTACACATGTAAACCTGGAGTGACACCTGTGACAGGGTCAGACCAGATGGTTACAGAAGAGTGATAGAAGGCAGCTATATTAGTCCCAAATTAAGTAGGTCCCTTTTCCCTGGGTAAGGTAACAGGGGCAGTTCCAGAATAAGCAGGAACTTGCTGGAACTAATTAAGGCAGGCAGACTAATTATGACATCTGGAGCCAATGAAGAATGAAGAAGCACCTAGAATCAATTAGGACAGTCTGGCTAATCAGGGCAGCTGTGTTTAAAAAGGACCTCACCTCAGCCAGAGAGGTGTGTGCAAGGATCTGGGAGCCAGAGGCACTAGGAGCTGAGAGTGGGAAGGCGAACTGCCAGAGGACTGAGGAGTACGAGAGCTGACCTCTGTAAGGTCGGTCAGGGGCATCTGGGCAGACATGGGTGCTCCTGGCAGACCTCGGTGACATAAATGACAGTGACTCCAGGTCATTCTCTTTTCAAGTTTCATCTCCTGGAGATTTAGTCCTGCCTGCAGTCATACTGCACTGTCTTCTAGTGAGGAGCCAGGAGAGGATGGCTAGCAGTGGTACTGCACCGTCTTCTGGAGAGCACCCAGGAGACAATGATGGCTAACAGTTATACTGCGCTGTCTGCTGCCAGCTTAAGATGTATAAGAGAGATAGAATGGATGAAAACAAAAGACCAGATTTTTCTTTTGTATTCATTTGCTCCCCCTCCCTCCCACTCTGAATACTGGTGGGAGGGATGGTTCAGTGGTGTCATAACATTTTACCCAGATCTGGACCTTAGCGTCCAGAATATGGGTGTTAGCATGAAAACCTCCAAGCTTAGTTACCAGCTTGGACCTGGTAATTGTTGCCACCAGCTAGGAATTATACAGTGCCTAGCTCACTGTGGTGTCCCCAAAACCTTCCCTGGGGGACCCCATGACTCAGATTCCTTGAGTCTCACAACAAAGGGGAATAAACTATTTCCCTTCCCCCTCCTCCCCTCCAGGTGTTCCCTCCCTGCGTTCCTGGAGAGATATACAGAAGCAAGCTTCGTGAATCTAAACAAAGGGATTCTATCCTCCCTGTTTCCAGTCCTGGAAACACAAGTACCGAGAGAGCTAATCTCTCTCCCCCTCACCCAGAGGGTATGCAAAGTCAGGCTTAGTAAATCTAACACAAAGAGATTTTCCCCCTGACTTCTTCCTCCCACCAATTCCCTGGTGAGCTGCAGACTCAATTCCCTGGAGTCCCCACTAAAGAGAAACTCCAACAGGTCTTAAAAAGAAAGCTTTGTATAAAAAGAATGAAAAAGGACATAAAATATAGTCTCTGTATACAGGTGACAATATACAGGGTCAATTGCTTAAGAAAAAAAGTGAATAAACAGCCTTATCCAAAAAGAATACAATTTAACACATTCCAGCAACTACACACATGTAAATATAAAAAAAAATATAAACCTATTGTCTTACTATCCTTGTACTTACAACTTGGAAACAGAAGATTAGAAAGCCTGGAGATAGAAAAATCACTCTCAGAGCCGAGAGAGGGAACAGACCAAGAACAAAGGACACACACCCAAAACTTCCCTCCACCCAGATTTGAAAAAGTTTTGTTTCCTGATTGGTCCTCTGGTTAACCCTTTACAGGTAAAAGAACATTAACCCTTAGCTATCTGTTTATGACAAGTGGTTTGAGCACTGGGTTGCTAAACACAGGGTTTTGAGTTCAATCCTTGAGGGGGCCATTGTGTATGTTTTTCCTTAATACAAATCCACCTCTTTTTCTGATTTTAATTCCCTGTAAGCCAAGTCACCTCTCTCTCCATCACAGCAATGGCAGACAATCATTTTGCACCTTTCTTTATTGCAAATGCCATAGCATGGCAAGAACAGAGCCCGCTCAGGTCACTGTGCAATTATGATCACTGTAAACACCATGCTGATTATCCTGCAGTATATGCAGAACCAGAACCTGCAAAAGCAAAACCAGGTGAGGAGGCGATGGCAGTGTGATGACGAGTGATGAGGACATGGACACAGTCTTCTCTCAAAGTGCAGGCTCCGCCAATGTGGACATCATGGTGTTAATGGGACAAGTTTATGCTGTAGAACTCCGATTCTGGGCTCTGGAAACAAGCACAGAATGGTGAGACCACATGATGTTGCATGTCTGGTACAAGTCCCAGTGGCTGCAAAACTTTTTCATGCGTAAGGGCACTTTCATCGACCTTTGTGACTTGCTTTCCCCTGCTCTGAAGTCCAAGAACACCAAGATGAGAGCAGCCCTCACCGTTCAAAAGCGAGTGGTGAAAGCCCTGTGGAAGCTTGCAACATCAGACAGATACCAGTGAGTTGGGCATCAATTTGGAGTGGGCAAATCTACTGTGGGGGCTGCTGTGATCCAAGTAGCCAAGGCAATCAAAAAGCTGCTGATATCAAGGGAGTGACTCTGGGAAATGTGCAGGTCATAGTGGACGGCTTTTCTGCAATGGGATTCCCTATCTGTGGTGGGGCGATAGACGGAACGCATATCCCTATCTTGGCACCGGAGCACCAAGCCAGCAAGTACATAAACCGAAAGGGGTACTTTTCAATGGCGCTGCAAGCACTGGAGGATCACAAGGGACATTTCACTAACATCAACGAAAGGTGGCCGGGAAAGGTACATGATACTCATATCTTCAGGAACTCTGGTCTGTTTCAAATGCTGCAGCTTTTTTCACAGACCAGAAAATAACCGTTGAGGATGTTGAAATGCTTATAGTTATCCTTGGGGACCCAGCCTACCCCTTAATGTCATGGTTCATTAAGCCGTACACAGGCAGCCTGGACAGGAGTCAGGAGCTGTTCAGCTACAGGCTGAGCAAGTGCAGGAGGGTGGAAGAATGTGCATTTGGACATTTAAAAGCTTGCTGGTGCAGTTTACTGTCTCGGCTAGACCTCAGCAAAACCAATATTCCCATTATTATTAATGCTTGCTATGCATTCTACAATATCTATGAGAGTAAGGGGGAGATGTTTATGGTGGGGTGGGAGGTTGAGGCAAATCGCCTGGCCGCTGATTACACGCAGCCAGAGACCAGCATGGTTAGCAGAGTACAGGAGGGCACGGTGCGCATCGAAGAAGCTTTGAAAACCAGTTTCATGACTGGCCAGGCTATGGTGTGAACGTTCTGTTTGTTTCTCCTTGAGGAAACCCCCTCCCTGCCTTGGTTCACTCTACTTCCCTGTAAGCTAACCACCCTCCCCTCCTCTCTTCAATCACCACTTGCACAGGCAGTAAAGTCATTGTTGCCTCACATTCATGCATTCTTCATTAATTCATCACACAAATAGGGGGAATAACTGCCAAGGTAGCCCAGGAGGGGTGGGAGAGGAGGCAAGTACCAGGTGGGGTGGGGGAGGAGGGAAGGACAAAGTCACACTGCACTTTAAAACTTATTGAATGCCAGCTTTCTGTTGCTTGGGCAGTCCTATGGCGTGGAGGCCCCCCCACTACATTCTAGGGCAGCTGGGCGAGGAGGCAATGGAACCTGGGGCGGAAGGCGATTGATTACACAGAGCTGTAGTGCTGGTCTGTGCTCATGCTGCCTTTCCTGAACCTCAGCCATACACTGGAGCATATCAGTTTGTTCCTCCAGTCGCCTCAGCATTGCCTCTTGCTTTCTGTCAACAAGCTGATGCCACGTATCATCTTCAGCCCACCACCTGTCCTCCTGTTCATACTGTGCTTTCACGCATTCTTCTGAACTCTTTCAGTGTGGGAGGACTGCATGAGCTCAGAGAATATTTAATCGTGAGTGCATTTTTTTTGCCTTATAATCTTTGGTAGCCTCAGGGAAGGAGAAGATAGTGTTAGCGTTGAAACATTTGCAGCTGGTGGAGGGAAAAAAAGTGAGAGTGCTAGTTAAAACGACATTTTAGAGAACAATGGATAGACTTTTTAAAATGAGTTGGCAATTTAAAAGGAGGAGGGACTGTGGTTTTTTGGGTTAACATGCAGTACAAACCCAACTAACCTCCTCCCCACACACCCAATTCTCTAGGATGATCACTTCACCCCTCCCTCCACTGCGTGGCTAACAGCGGACAACATTTCTGTTTAGCCAAAGGCAAACAGCCCAGCAGGAACGGGCACCTCTGAATGTCTACTTAATAAAATCACTCTAGTTCAACCAAGTGAGCATGAATGGTATCACTCTCCTGAGGATAACAGAGAGATAAAGAACAGATGTTGTTTAAATGTCAGCAAACACCGGGACCGTACGCTGTGTTATACAGTGATTCCAGACTATGTGCTACTGGTCTGGCATAGTAAAGTGTTCTACCATGGAGGATGAAATAAGGCTGCCCTCCCCAGAAACCTTTTGCAAAAGCTTTGGGAGTACATCCAGGAAAGGTTTATGGAGATGTCCCTGGAGGATTTCCGCCTATCCCCAAACATGTTAACAGACTTTTCCAGTAGTTGTACTGGCTGTTAATGCTAGGGCAAATTAATCATTAAATACATTTGCTTTTAAACCATGTACAATATTTACAAAGGTACACTCATAAGAGGTTCCTTCTCTGCCTGGCTGGTCTGGGAGGCAGTCTTGGGTAGGTTTGGGGGTACTGATTCCAGGTCTAGGGCGAGAAACAGTTCTCAACTCTCGGGGAAATGGTTTCTCTGCTTGCTTCCTGTGAGCTATCTTCCTTGTCCCCAAAACCCACATCCTTATTGCGTGTTACTCCATTGAAGGGGTCAAAGTACAGGCGTGGGGTAATTGTAGGGGCACCTCCTAGAATGGCATGCAGCTCATCATAGAAGTAGCATGTCTGGGGCTCTGACTCAGAGTGACCATTTGCCTCTCTGGTGTTTTGGTAGGCTTGCCTGAGCAACTTAAGTTTCACCTGGTACTGATGCAGGTCCCTGTTACAGCCTCTGTCCTTCATGCACTTGGATATTTTTTCAAATATTTGGGCATTTCATCTTTTGGAATGGAGTTCTGATAGCACAGATTTGTCTCTCCATACAGGGATCAGGTCCTGTACCTCCCGTTCGGTCAATACTGGGGTTCTTTCGCAATTCTAGGACTCCATCATATTCACCTTTGCTGATGAGATCTGCACTCACCTGCAGATTGCCACACTGGCCAAACAGGAAATGAGATTCAGAAGTTCAAGAGCCTTTTCCTGTCTAGTGCATCTGAGTTGAGAGTGCTGTCCAGGGCAGTCATAATGAAGCACTCTGGGATAGCTCCCGGAGGCCAATACAGTTGAATTGTAACCACACTACCCCAAATTTGACCCAGCAGAGTCAATTTCAGTGCTAATCCCTTCATCAGAGATGTAATCAGGATGACTTCTGTAAGTACCTATTATGATCTTTGTTAAGAGTTCTCTCTTTAAACAATGGAGACATCCTATCTTCTAGAGCTAGGAAAGACCTTGAAAGGTCATCAAGTCCAGCCCCCTGCCTTCAAGAACAGGATGAAGGTACTGATTTTCCCCTAGATTCCTAAGTGGCCCCCTCAAGGATTGAACTCACAACCCTGGGTTTAGCAGACCAGTGCTCAAACCACCGAGCTATCCCTCCCCCCTACTTCTAATAATGTCTGTATCTGTATGTACAAATAAATGCAAATGAATTGATAAGAAAATGTACATAACTGGCCACTGGGGCACCATATTTTTTAAGCTGTTTACCAGTTTTCCCGGTGCCGTGAATGAATCCTCCTTCAGTATTGTCTGTGCTTGTCTGATTCTTGGGGTAGAGAATGTTTTTGCCTAACACGTATATTCTTGTTGAGTGCCTATCAGCATGCAGAGCAGCAACTTGTTCAAGATAACAATCCACTAATGACCATGATTCTTAGAGTCATAGAATTTAAGGCCAGGAGGAGCCATTAGATCATCTAGTCCAGAGGTTCACAAACAGGGGGCGAGTGCCCCTGGGTGGGAGAATGTATCCGGGGAGGCATGAGAAGCTTTAGGGAAAAGACCTTCCAGTGCACATTATACCCAGAGCAATGAATAACTAGCAAAGCTGATTCTTTCAGACAGGTAAGTCACAGTTTTCTTTTTTGCTCTTATTCCTATGGATCGTTGACTCATTTGTGCAACAAAAAAAAAAAAAACACAAATGAAGAACAAAGAAGCTGAAACTGCTTCAAGTGAAGCCTTGCTCCACCATATATCAGTATATGTATTTGTGTGGTGGGGAGGGGGGAGTAAACTCGTACAGAGACAAAGAACAGGGGGCGTGATCAAAAATTTTTAAGAACCACTGACTGAGTCTGACCAGCACAGGCTCCAGAACTTCACCCAGTTACCTCCTGTATTGATCCCAGTGACTTTTGCTTGACTAACGCATAACTTGTGTTCTTCTAAAGCGCATCTTCCAGGAAGGTATCCCGCCTTGGTCTGGTGGTATCAGAAGAATCCACCACCTCCCTTGGGAGTTTGTCCCATTGCCTAAGTACCCCTGCGGATAAAAATGTGTGCCTCATTTCCAAACGTAATTTGTCTGGCTTCAGTTTCCAGACATTGGTTGGTGTAATACCTTTCCCTGCTAGATTAAAGAGCCCATTAGTAGCTAATATTTCATCCCTGTGAAAGTGCTTGTCCACTGTCATCAAATCAGCTCTCAGTCTTCCTATTTCTGCTCATTATATCCCCGTTTATACAGCCAAGGGTAAGTTTGAAACAACAGAGGAAGAGAAATACCTGGCTGTATTTTGTCCCTATGAACCTGTTTGTTCACTGTCAACAAGTCAGCTCTCTATCTTCCCTACTTCTACTCACTGCACCCCTGTTTATATAGCCGAGGGAAACTTGGAAACGACAGAGGAGAAAATGCTTGATGTATTAGTCAGTCCCAGGATGACTGTGAGCCAATAATGTGATGCATCTGTGAACAAAGCAAATGAGATCCTAGAATGTGTCGAGCAAGATAGGGAAATATTAATATACTTATACGAGGCACTGGTGAGACCTCCTTTGGCAAACTGTATAAAATTCCAATCACATAGGAACAAATTGGAACAAATTGATAAACTAAGCAATAAGTCGTCAGGACCAGATGGGATTCACCCAAGGGTTCTGATGGAACTCAAATGTGAAATTGCAGAATTACTAATTAGTTTGTAACCTATCATTTAAATCAGCTTATGTTCCAGGATAGCTAATGTGATGCCAATATTTAAAAAGTGCTCCAGAGGTGATCCTGGCAATTACAGGCCAGTAAGCCTGATTTAAGTATCAGGCAAATTGGTTGAAACTATAGTACAGAACAGAATTATCACACACACAGATTAATACAATTTGTTGGGGAAGAATCAACATGCCTTTTGTAAAGGGAAATCCTGCCTCACCAATCTACTAGAATTCTCTGAGGCATCAACAAGGATGTGGAGAAGGGGGATCCGGCGGACATACTGTATTTAGAATTTCAGAAAACCTTTGACAAGACCCCTCACTAAAAGCTATTAAGCAAAGAAAGCTGTCCTGGGATAAGAAGGAATGTGGTCTCATGGGTTGGTAACTGGTTAAAAGATAAGAAAGAAAGGGTGATAAGTTTTTGGAATGGAGAGTTGCAAATAGTGGTGTGCCAGAGAGATCTGTGCGGGGACCAGTCGTAGTCAACATACTCATAAATTATGTGAAAAAAGGAGACAAAATTTGCAGATGAGCAAATTTATTCAATACACTGGAGTCCAAAGAAGATTACAAAAAGTTACAAAGGGATCTCACAAAACTGGGGGACTGGGCAACAAAAGGGCAAACGAAATTCAGTGTTGATAAATGCAAAGTAATGCACAATGGAAAACATAATGCCAATGATACATACAAAATGATTGGGTCAAAATTAGCTGTTACCACTCAAAAAAGTTGAGTACCACTCAAAAATGTTGGAGTCACTGGGGATAGTACTCTGAAAACATCTATTCATGGTGAAGCAGCAGACAAAGAAGACTGAACAGAATGTTAGGTACCATTTGGAAAGGGATAGATAATAAACAGAAAATATCAAATTGCCTCAGTACAAAGCCATGGCATGCCCCCATCTTGAATATCGCGTGCACTTCCTGTTGCCCCATCTCAAAAAAGATACATTTGAACGGTAAGACTACAGAGAAGGACAACAAAAATGATTAGAGGTATGGAACAACTACTATATAAGGAGAGATTAACAGATTCATCAGACTTGGACTTTTCGTCTCGGAAAAGAGACAACTTAGTGGGGATATGACTGATGAAGAGAAAGTAAATAAAGAAGTATTATTTACTCCTCTTCATAAGCTTTGAGCAGGGAGTGGGACTAGATACATCCTGAGGTCCCTTCCAACCCTGATATTCTATGATAACACAAGAAGTGGGGTCATCAAATGAAATTAATAGGCAGCAGGTTTAAAACAAATAAAAGGATGTATTTCTTCACACAACGTGCATGCAGCCTGAAGAACTCATTGCCAAGGGATGTTGTAAAGGCCAAAAGTTAATTGGATCCAAAAAAGAATTCGATTCAGGAGAAAGCATGACTCTGCATTATTATCTGGAAAAGGAATTCTTCTTGTATTCCTGTTTTGTGATGTCACAGGACTTTAATTTCCTCCGTTTTTGCTAATCTCAGCCTGCTGAGCTGCCAGCTGCCCCATCTCCAGCCACTAGCCCCCATGAGGAGTGATGGTTCAATGGTTAAAGTGCTACCCTGGGAGACAGAGGATCGGACTTAATTCCAGGCTCTTCCACAGACTTCTCCTGTGACCTTAGGCAACTCACTTAGTCCCTCTGTGCCACAAAAATAAGTGTTTTAATACCGCTCAATATACAGGTATAAATCTAGAAACAAGGAACACAGGCAATCTATACCAGATGGGATACCCAATCCTGGGAAACAGTGACTCTGAAAATGACTTGGGGGTTATAATAGCTGAACGTGAGCTCCCAGTTCAGTTCTAGGGCTCAAAAAGTGAGTGCAATCTGGAATGTACAACCAGGGGAATCTCGAGTAGGAGCAGAGAGGTTATTTTACTTCTCTGTTTGGCCCTGGTGTGACCACTGCAGGGATCCAGTTCTGGTGTCTACTGTTCAAGAAGGAAGTTGTTAAATTGGAGGGGGGTCAGAGAATAGCTATGGGAATGATTAAAGGATTAGAAAACCTGCCTTATAGTGATGGACTCAAGGAGCTCGATCCATTTAGCATAACAAAGAGAAGGTTATGGTGTGACTTGATCACAGTCTGTAAATACCAGCATGAGGAACAAATGTTTAACAATCAAGCTAGCAGAGAAACTTACAAGAGGATCCAAAGACTGGAAGCCAAAGCTAGACACATTCAGGCTGGAACTAAGGTGTAAATTTTTAACAATGAGGGTAATTAACCAGTGGAACAATTTACCAAGGGCCGTGGTAGATTCTCCATCACTGAGAACTGTTAAATCAAGGCAGGAGGTTGTTCTAACTCTGTTCTAGGAGTTATTGTGGGGCAGGTCTCTGGTCTGCGCTATACAGGGGGTCAGACTAGGTGATCACAGTGGTGCCTTCTGGCCTTGGGATCTGCTCAGTGGAGTTAAAAGCACAGCATCATGGGGTGTTGTACTGATAAACATGTCAGTGATTGTGAAGAGCTCAGATGCTACAGTAATTATACCCAGAGCTAAGAGCTTTAGAGAGATTTCAGCTCTGTGTGCCTCATAAGGATGATTTGGGGCTCTGGGTGGAGAAACTGAACCCTTCCCAACATCCCTTGGTGATGCGGCCTGTCATTAGCACAGCCCCCTTTGATGAGGGGGTTCTGGGCCCCTCCTGCAGCTCGGCAGTAAGAGAGGGAATCAGGACATGCTTTCAGACAGCGAAGTATCTGTAGAGAGTTGCCTGGCAGAACAGAGCCTAGATGGGCTGCCCCTCAGTCTGATCCTGATCCTCACCTGCTCTGTGAGCACTAAGAACTTTTGTAGCTGGAGATAGATCTCAAACCCTGCATCCAAATTTCCAATGTCACCAACTTTGGGGGCACTTAGATTGGGGAAGGATTTGTGTGGATTCAATAGAGAACTAGCAGCAGGCATGTGAGCTTGGCTTGGGTCATTCCCATGTCTATTAAGAATGTGCATGGCCTTGCTTACCCAGTGTGTGTGTGTCTCATGCCTGACTAGGGGAGGAGACCCTCTGAACTGTGCCCAGGAACCCAGCGGCTCTGCGAGCCCGTCACTGTTATGTCCGGCTGTCTATGGTGTAACCCTGTTCCTTACAACAGGGGTCTTTACAGCCAAGTGCAGAGGGTAACAGCGTCTCTGCAACTGATGGATTGTGTGACCACTAACTAACCCTCAGTGCCTGCGTTTGTGGGTGCTCCACTTGAGATACGGCCAGCAGTGCCAGCTCCTGGGATTTCATCAGGAGACTTGCACTATTGCCCATCTTTCTTAAAGCCCCAACTTCTGGAATCAAGACACTGCTCGGCAATCTCACCTTTCAGTGTTGACAGGCCCGGCTGGATTCTGTGCTGTGCCAGCAGAGCTCCGCCGTGCGATGCAGAGAGTGGAGATGGCAAAGTCCAGTTAAAGTGGTTTGATTCTCTGGCCTTTTCTCTGTCTTCCCCAGTGGAGTTTAGAGCAGCCTGGGTGCTGGGCTGACCTCTGCCCATTAGTAACGGCTTCCTGGAGCACAGATTACTCTGGCCAAGTCTGAATTCCCTGCGGTGCCATTCTGTGAATACCTGAAGCTCATGGGTGGCGCGAGTCTCTTCTCAGTGGGGAGGGGGATGAGAAGGTCCTAGCTCCCCTCACTACGAGGCCCTGCTACTGCTCCTCTTTCCCCCAAGTCCCCATAACCCGCCCAGGGCAGCTGGAGGGTCCAGGTTCCCCAGAGTGACCCTTTCTCCCTGAGCAGCACTTACCTTGGCTTAGCTCTGGCTTCTGGCCTCTCTAGTGGATAGGTTTTGGGGGAAGATGAGGGGGAAGGGCGGGGTTGCAGAGGGGATGGGGCTCCTGCCTGTGTCCCACTTTTCCCTTTAGAAAGGGCAGCCATCCTGCACTGAATGGGCTGGGCTTGGATAGGAGCTGGCAGTGCCTCTGTCAGGGAGCTGAGGCCTGTTTCTACCCCTTTGCATTGCTGGGGCAGCACCAAATGAGCGGAATGATGGCCAGAAAATGGGCCAGAGTCGACCCTCTCTCACAGACACAGCTGTGCTCCACATCTGGGGAATTACGGCTAGATGGGGGGGCACTCTGTAGGTTTGCTGAATGCAGAGCCATCAATGGGCATGGAGTGGCTGGGCTGCCTGAATGGCTTCTCCTGGGGTTCCTGTGTTAATCATGTCTCTGACATGACTCACTCACAAGCCCTTTCATGAGGACGCAGGGGAAGGATGTGTGACTGTGCCCCATGAATAGCCCCTGACCACAGCTGGAGCAGTCCCCATGGATCACACAGCACCCAGAGCTGGATGGGAGGCTCCAGGATGGAATAGGTGATCCATGTTTCTCGTCTCCTGTCATAACATTTCTTCCCAGATCTGGACCTTAGCCTCCAAAATATGGGTGTTAGCATG
This sequence comes from Gopherus flavomarginatus, assembly GCF_025201925.1. NCBI lineage: Eukaryota > Metazoa > Chordata > Testudines > Testudinidae > Gopherus > Gopherus flavomarginatus. The sequence goes on along the minus strand of NC_066617.1, from coordinate 370,256,695 downwards.
AAAACCTCCAAGCTTAGGTACCAGCTTGGACCTGGTATCGCTGCCACCAGCTAGGAATTATACAGTGCCTAGCTCACTGTGGTCTCCCCAAAACCTTCTCTGGGGGACCCCAGACTCAGATGCCTTGAGTCTTACAACAAAGGGAAATAACCCCCTCCCCTTGTTTCCTGGTTACTTCCTCCCAGGCTCCCCTCCCTGGACGACCCTAGGAGATTCCCTGTTTCCAGTCCTGGAAACACAAGTACCGAGAGATCTAATCTTTTCCCCCCTCACCCAGGTGGTATGCAAAGTCAGGCTTAGTAAATCTAACACAAAGAGATTTTCCCCCTGACTTCTTCCTCCCACCAATTCCCTGGTGAGCTGCAGACTCAATTCCCTGGAGTCCCCACTAAAGAAAAACTCCAACAGGTCTTAAAAAGAAAGCTTTATATAAAAAAGAAAGAAAAAAGACATTAAAAATAGTCTCTGTATCCAAGTGACAATATACAGGGTCAATTGCTTAAAGGAAAAAAAATGAATAAACAACCTTATCCAAAAAGAATACACTCCAGCAGCTACACACATGTAAATACAAAAAAACAATATAAACCTATTGTCTTACTATCCTTGTACTTACAACTTGGAAACAGAAGATTAGAAAGCCTGGAGATTCCTGTGATCACTCTCAGAGCCGAGAAAAAGAACAGACCAAGAACAAAGCACTCACACCCAAAACTTCCCTCCAACCAGATTTGAAAAAGTCTTGTTTCCTGATTGGTCCTCTGGTCAGGTGTTTCAGGTTATTGTTGTTACCCCTTTACAGGTAAAAGAACGTTAACCCTTAGCTATCTGTTTATGACATCTCCCATGACAGCAGCGCTGCAGGTGGTTCATGAACTGATCCTGCACTTGACGAATGCCCTCATTATCCCTGCATGCAGGTGCCTGCTTTTCATACTGTACATGATTGGATTAATCAGGGGTGGGAGCAGCAGGGAGATGTAGCCCAGGACAGTTTGAAGCAAGGGATATGAGCCATTTCCAAATCTGTGTATCAGAGCAAGGCTGATCTCTGCTGAATAGAACAGCAGGACGGCACAGAGGTGGGAGACGCAGGTGTTCAGGGCCCTGAGGCGCCCTGCTTTGGATGTGATGCTCAGCACTGTTTTGAGGATCATCATGTAAGAGAGGAAGATGAGCAGCGAGTCCAACCCCATTGTTAAGAGTGTAATATACAAGCCGTAGATGCTATTCACTGTGATATCTGAACAAGCCAACTTCATGACCTCCTGGTGCAGGCAGAAGGAATGAGAGAGGACATTGACTCGACGGTATCGGAACCTTTTCAGTAGAAATGGGAGCGGGAATACTAGAACCAAACTTCTTAGTGCAAATACCAGTCCCATTTTGCCTATTCTTGGCAGGTTTAAGATGGAAGAATATCTCAGCGGGTTACAGATTGCGATGAAGCGGTCAAAGGCCATCAGCAAGAGGACGGAGGACTCAGTTTTTGAAAGCGAGTGGATGAAGAATATCTGGGCAAAACAGGCACTGAAGCTGATCTTCCGAGAGTTAAACAAGTATATGCCCAGTATCGTCGGCATGGAGGATATCGATATGCCAAGGTCTGTGATGGCCAACATGGAAAGGAAAATGTACATGGGCTCATGGAGGCTTGGATCTGTTTTTATAATGAACAGAATGCCTGAATTTCCTACTATTGAAATAACATAAATTAAGCAGAAGGGGACAGCGATCCAGAGATGGACGACTTCCTGGCCAGATATCCTGGTGAGAAGGAACACTGCAGAATTGAATTTGGTGTCATTGACAGCTGACATAATGAACTGGGCAGGTCCAAGAAATTTTGAGCTTTCATTCCTGAAAAGAAAAAAGAACAGGAGACTAGATAATATTTAACAAGATCCCTTTCTGCTTTCAGTGAAAGTCTAGAGACTCCCAGGAGCTCATGGCAGATCAGCAAGAATAGGGTCTTCGATCTATAATGCTGAGAGGAGGATCGGCAATCCCAGGCTGAATCAGACCTGCAGTCCATCTAGCCCACTATGCAGTGACCAGTACCAGGTGCTGCGGGGGAAGGTGGAAGAAGACATAGACATCTATGTGATAACCTGCTCCCAGAGAAAATTCCCCTCTCCCCTGAGACCGAATAGTCAGAGATATCTTATGCTGTAAATCAGGCAGGTTTTGGGCCCTTCCAATACTTTTTTAAAAAAATCTTCACTACCGTAGTTAAATATTCTGGTAACCCATATACACCTACTCTCCCCTTTTGAATCCTGCTAAACTCTTGTCCCCATTGATATCTTGTGGCTTTGAATCCCACACTCTGCTTGAGCGCTGTGTGATTTTACAATTGTGACATTCACGCAGACCACCTTTCTGGCCCTCCACTTCTGAGTGTGGCCCATTTTATCTTGACGTGTGTAAACACATGGTGAGAGCATGGTGAATGCTGTCATTGCATTTATCTGTCCTGCACTGAAGCTATTTATAAACAGATTTCAGTATCTATCTATCTATCTATCTATCTATTTTCTCCACTCCTGAGAGTTCAAATTATGCCACTGCCTCTTTGCAGTACATGGGATTTTGAGAGCGAATACCAGAGATACATGCTGGGAAGAACCTGTTTTGGGCTACAGCCACGTTACGCAACTTGTTTTGCCAGGGCTGGGATGCTGTTCTGAAATGTGGCAACTGTTGCTGAAAATCTCTTCAGATTGACAGACACAGACACCTCTGGAGAAGTCTGATGGCCTTTGGCCTGCCTGGGTCCTCATCAGAGTTGGAGGCCTCGGGGTCAGAGATGTGCATAGACTGTTAACTGAAAACTCTCTTATTCTCCCATGTTAGTCTCTTTTTCCTGTGTTGTTAAGATTAAATAGTATTTTGTTTCCAGCAGTCTGACTGATCCTTTGACTCATCACCGCTCACAGACTCCGAGAGAGAAGGACCAAGGGCATCAAACCCACTTGGTTCTGCTCTACCAACAGTTGACACATAGTGTGCCGTAGCCCAGGGTCAGGGGATGGGAGGATCATGGGATTTCACCCCAGGAGAGGGCAGGGTACAAGACCTGACATCTGGAACTCGGAGACCAGAGAGGGGACAGAGATGCAGGTAGCCGGTAACTCTAAGGGGTCTCTACAGGGAATAAAATTCTGGAACCCTTAGCCAGTCAGGAAACAGAAATATACCAGACCTGTTACCACAGAGCAACCCAGCTCTGAATTCCTGCCTTCACCATCAAGCCAGAGAACAAAACCTTTTAAAATGTATTTGCTGATTAAATTTCCAGAAGCAAACAAACCTGAGGCAATTTGGGAACTAGTCACTGATATTCCGTGGGGTCTTGTATCACTCAGCCTCTGGCAGGATCGAGACCAGAGCATACGGCATCTCTAGAAATGGGAGCCCTTGAGACATCCTGTCTTGGGGCATCAGGGTTTTCACACTCCGACCTCGCTTTGAATCTCAGATTTCTGTGTAGCTTGAATAACCGACCATGGACCCTGGACAAATGCAGGGAAGGGGTTCCCAAGCTACCTAGTGCTGCCTGTCCCCCAGCCCCTGTCACTGAGTCATCCCAATAGCCCAGCTGAGTCCTCTGCTGCAGCACAGAACATTTGCAAATGGAAACAACTTTCCGGCTTTCCCCTTCTCTTCGCATTTTAAAGATAGTGAAACCTGCCAATGTACCCAATTCCTGCTAGATGTGGAGCTGCTGATACCAGAGGTTTTCACCCAAAAGTACAAGGAGTCATCGGTGATGTTGCACAGGCAGCAGGCAGTATCTGTTCAGACACGGAGGCAGGTATCTTTATGAAGCATGTCTGCACATTCCCTTGGGGCCACTTGGCCATCAGGGAATCTCAGCTGCTTGGCTTAGTGTGCACCAGCTTTAACCCCATCATGGCCAATGCAAATTTTAGAATGTCAATTAACAGGGGGTGCCTGGTGATCCTACTCAACTGAGCTGAACCCCAAGCCCTGGTGCAGGTTCTAATCCTGGAATCTGGGCCTGTCATCAATGTTCTTGTGGTTCTGATTAGTCACATGGCTATCTCGAGGGCGGCCGAGTGCTAACAGTCATGATGTCACAGCTTTAATCTTGTTGAAACAAAATCATAATAATAATAATATAGGACCATATTTTTCTCAGCAGCCTTTTTTCTGCATTATAAACCCAGGGAACAGCCAGGGAATGGAGATTCCACAAAGCTCCATATAAGGATTTTTTTCTTGGATCATTCCAGGAGGGGGGTTCCCTTTCCTTCTCCCTGAGGAATGAAAAGGGGGACCCAGGATCCCCAGAGTTATGGACAGATCTCAGTGGTCCACTGGTAGCTATACCTACTCACCCACAATCTCTGTGCCTCTAGCACCGCTATAAGATACTTTCCGTCTCCCGGCTAGCACAGGTTCATCAGAAATGTGCTACCAGGGCCTGTCACAGTAGTTACTGTCTGGAGGATCTGGGAAAGGGATGTTTTACAAGGTGGATGGGAACGAACAAAAATGGGAAAACTGATTAGAGGATCTGATTTGCACAATACCTTAGCCATAGACGGTAGGGAGGTTTCTGCTTTCCATATACAGAGTGAAGCCATACACTCACTCAGTGCAACCTTTGTTTATGTTGTAAGAGAGAAGAATATGAAAAGCCACCAATTTCTCCTGGAGATCCAAAATGTCAGCTGTGTAAACAAAAGCTCTTGCCTATCTATCCCACATTGGGGTGTACTGCACCCTCAGCAAGCTTGTGGATGATACTAAGTAGTGGGGAGAGGTAGATGCACTGAAGGGTAGGGATAAGGTCCAGAGTGACCTAGAGAAATTGGAGGATTGGGTCAAAAGAAATCTGATGAGATTCAATAGGGACAATTGCAGAGTCCCGCACTTAGGACAGAAGAATCCCATTAACTGCTACAGTCTGAGGACCCACTAGCTAAGCGACAGTTCTGCAGAAAAGGACCTGGGCCTTAGAATAGACAAGAAGGTGGATATGAGTCAGCAGTGTGCCCTTGTTGCCAAGAAGGTTAACAGCATATTGGGCTTCATTAGCAGGATCATTGCCAACAGATCAAAGTGATTATATCACTCTATTCATCACTGGTAAGGCCTCATCTGGACTATTGCATTCAGTTTTGGGCTCCCCAGGAGAGAAAGGATGTGGAGAAATTGGAGAGAGTGGGACGGCGCAGAGGTGGGAGACGCAGGTGTTCAGGGCCCTGAGGCACTCTGCATTGGACGCGATGCTCAATGCTGTATTAAGGATCATCACATAAGAAAGGAAGATGAGCAGCAAGTCCAATCCCACCGTTAAGAATGTAATAAACAAGCCGTAGATGCTGTTCACTGAGATATCAGAACAAGCCATCTTCATGACCTCCGCGTGCAGGCAATAAGAATGGGAGAGGACATTGGCTTGACAGTATCGGAACCTTTTCAGTAGAAACGGGAGTGGGAATATTACAGTCAAACTTCTTAGCACACTTATCAGTCCCATATTGTCTGTTGTCTGCACGGTTAAGATGGAAGTATATCTCAGTGGGTTACAGATTGCGACGAAGCGATCAAAGGCCATCAACAAGAGCATAGAGGATTCATTTAACTGAAGCGAGTGGATGAAGAACAGCTGAGCAAAACAGGCTTCGAAGCTGATCTCCCGAGAGTTAAACAAATATATGCCCAGTATCGTTGGCATGGTGGATATCAATATGCCAAGGTCTGTGACGGCCAACATGGAAAGGAAAATGTACATGGGCTCATGCAGGCTTGCATCTGTTTTTATAATGAAGAGAATGACTGAATTTCCTACTATTGAAATAACATACATGAAGCAGAAGGAGACAGAGATCCAGAGATGGATGTCTTCCTGCCCAGGTATCCCGGTGAGAAGGAACACTGCAGAGTTGGATTTGGTGTCATTGACAGCTGACATAATGTACTGGGCAGGTCCAAGAAATTTTTAACTTTCCTTACTGAAAAGAAAAAAGGACAAGAGACTACATGATATTTAACAATACACCTTTCTGCTCTCGGTGCAAGTCTAGAGACACCAAAGAGCTTAAGGCAGATCATCAAAAGTATAGTCTTGGATTTACAACAACGAGAGGAGGATAGGCAATCCCAGGCTGGATCAGACCTATAGTCCATATAGCCCAGTATCCAGTGACCAGTACCAGATGCTGCACGTGAACATAGAAGAAGCCTTTCAATAGGCATCTATGAGATAACCTGCTACCAGGGAAAATTCCCCTGCCCTCTGAGACCCAAGATTTTGTTCTGTAAATCAGAAAGGTTTTGAGCCCTTCACAGACTTTTTTAAAAAGTTGTCACTACTGTAATTAAATATTCTGGTAATCCATATATGCCTACAGTCCCTCTCTGAATATTGCTAAATTCTTGCCTCCATTGATATCTTGTGGCTTTGAATTCCACAGCCTACTTGAGCACTGTTGCGTGCCTGGATGCTCTGCAAGGACAAGGCCCCCACACACAGGTGAAATAATTGGCTTTAATGATTAAGTGACACACCCGCAACTGGGACTCCACGTGTTGCTGCCACTGGCTTGGGGAGTCCAACGTCCGAACAGCTCGGTCAGGTGCGAAGTCCAATGCGCAAGCTCCAGCCCACAGCAATTATAGCATCATGCTAATAGCATGCAAAGCAGCCTCTACATATGCAATGGGGGACTTTCCAACAGCAATGGCCGCCTACCCTGGCCTCGGGCCAGGGACTTTCTGCAGTTCCCCAAAACACCGGGGCTTCCCACACAGGGCAGTTCTAACCGGTTAGAAGCAGCAGCTGCTAGCAACTTCTGTCCGCTAATAACCTCTCCTTGAGAGAGCGCAGGCCCTAGCTAAACCGTAACAATGTCTTCTGGGGTCCCCTACATGTGCTGTGTGATTTTACAGTTGTGACCTTCACACAGACAACCTTTCTGGCCCTCCACTTCTGAGAGTGGCCCATTTTATCTTGACGTGTGTAAACATATGGCAAGAGAATGGTAAAAGCTGTCATTGTATTTATCTGTCCTGCACTGAAGCTATTTATAAACAGATTTCAGTGCCTCATATCTATCTATCTATCTATTTTCTCCACTCCTGAGAGTTCAAATTATGCCACTGCCTCTTTGCAGTACATGGGATTTCGAGAGTGAATACCAGAGATACAGGCTGGGAAGAACCTGTTTTGAGCTACAGTCACGTTACGCAACTATTTTGCCAGGGCTGGGATGCTGTTCAGAGATGGGGCAGCTATTGATGATAAGCTCTTCAGATTGAAAGACACAGACACCTCTGGGGAAGTCTGATGGCCTTTGGCCTGCCTGTGTCCCCGTCAGATTTGGAGGCCTCGTGGTCAGAGATGGTATAGACTGTTAACTGAAAACTCTCTTATTCTTCCATGTTAGTCTCTTTTTGTGCTGTTCAGATAAATAGTATTTTGTTTCCAGCAGTCTGACTGATCACTCGACTCACCACTGCTCACAGACTCCCAGAGAGATGGACTATGGGCACCAAACCGTCTTGGATCTGCTCTACCAACAGTTGACACACAGTGTGCTGTAGCCCAGGGTCGGAGGGTGAGAGGATCATGAGATTCCACCCCAGGAGAGGGCAGGGTACAAGACCTGACATCTGGAACTCGGAGACCAGAGGGGGGCAGAGATGTCAGTAGCCCCGTAACTCTGATGGGTCTCTAAAAGGAAGAAATTCTAGAGCCCTTAGACAGTTGAAAAACAGAGCAACTCAACTCTGAATTCCTGCATTCACAATCATGCCAGAGAATAAAACCTTTGAAAATTATTTGCTGATTAAATTTCCAGAAGCAAATAAACCTGAGGCGATTTGGGAATTAGTCACTGATATTCCATGGGGTCTCTTATAGCTCAGCCTCTGACAGGATCGGGTCCAGAACTTATAGTATTTCTAGAAATGGGAGCCCTTGACAAATCCTCTCTTGGGGCATCAGGGTTTGCACTTCAATCTCACTTTGAATCTCAGATTTCTGTGTAGCTTGAATAACCGACCATGAACCCTGGGCAGATGTAGTGGAGGGGTTCCCAAGCTACCTAGCGCTGCCTGCCCCCAGTCCCTGTTACTGTATCACCCCGACAGCCCAGCTGAGTCCTCTGCTGCAGCACAGAACATTTGCAAATGGAAACAACTTTCCGGCTTTCCCCTTCTCTTCGCATTTTAAAGATAGTGAAACCTGCCAACGTACCCAATTCCTGCTAGATGTGGAGCTGCTGACACCAGAAGTTTTCACCCAAAAGGACAAGAAGTCATCAGTGAGGTTGCATGGGCAGCAGACAGTATCTGTTCAGACACGGAGGCAGGTATCTTTATGAAGCATGTCTGCACATTCCCTTGGGGGCCACTTGGCCATCAGGGAATCTCAGCTGCTTGGCTCAGTGTGCACCAGCTTTAACCCCATCATTGCCAATGCAAATTTTAGAATGACAATTAACAGGGGATGCCTGGTGATCCTACTCAACTGAGCTGAACCCCAAGCCCTGGTGCAGGTTCTATTCCTGGAATCTGGGCCTGTCATCAATGTTCCTGTGGTTCTGATTAGTCACATGGCTATCTCGAGGGCGGCCGAGCGCTAACGGTTACGATGTCACAGTTTGATCTTCCTTAAATAAAATAAAATAGACTAATAACAATATATAATAACAATAGGAATAGGAATAACAATAATATAGGAGCAGATTTTTCTCAGCAGCCTCCTTTCTGCCTTACAAACCCAAGGAACAGCCAGGGAAGGGAGATTCTACAAGGCTCCATACAAAGAAATTTCTCTTAGATCATTCCAGGAGTGGAGGTCCCTTCCCTTCTCCCTGAGGAATGAAAAGGGGGAACCAGGAACCAGGGATTCCCAAAGTGATGCACAGATCACAGTGATGCACTGGAAGCTAGGCCCACCCGCCATGTCTGTCCTTCCACAACTCCAGATCCTGGCTAGCACAGTTTCATCAGAAATGTGCTACCAGGGCCTGTCACAGCAGGCACTGCCTGGAGGATCTGATGAAGGGATGTTTTACAAGGTGGACAGGGATGTACAGGGTTGGGAAGGCTGGTTAAAGAATCTGATGTGCACAGCACCTTAGCCATTGACTGATTTGGAGGTTTCTACCTTTCCATATATAGTGAAGGTGCGCTGAAGCTCTTGCCTATCTATCTCCCATTGGGATGGACTGGACCCTCAGCAAGCTTGTGGATGATACTAAACTGTGGGGAGAGGTAGATCCACTGAAGGGTAGCGATAGAGTCCAGAGTGACCTAGAGAAATTGGAGGATTGGGTCAAAAGAAATCTGATGAGATTCAATAGGGACAATTGCAGAGTCCCGCACTTAGGACAGAAGAATCCCATTAACTGCTACAGTCTGAGGACCCACTAGCTAAGCGACAGTTCTGCAGAAAAGGACCTGGGCCTTAGAATAGACAAGAAGGTGGATATGAGTCAGCAGTGTGCCCTTGTTGCCAAGAAGGTTAACAGCATATTGGGCTTCATTAGCAGGATCATTGCCAACAGATCAAAGTGATTATATCACTCTATTCATCACTGGTAAGGCCTCATCTGGACTATTGCATTCAGTTTTGGGCTCCCCAGGAGAGAAAGGATGTGGAGAAATTGGAGAGAGTCTAGCACAGGACAAAGAAAATGATTAGGGGTCTGTTGCACATAACTTATGAGGAGAGGCTAAGGGGACTGGGCTTATTTACTATGCAGAAGAGAAGAGTGTGGGGAGGAGTTTTGATAGCAGCTTTGAACTATCTGAAGGGGGGGTCTAAAGAGGATGGAACTAAGCTGTCCTCAGTGGTGGCAGATGACAGGACAAGGAGCAATGGTCTCAAGTTGCAGTGGGGGAGGTCTAGGTTGGATATTAGGAAACACGATTTCACTAAGAGGGTGGTGAAGCACTGGAATGCGTTACCTAGGGAGGTGGTAGAATCTTCATCCTTAGAGGTTTTTAAGGTCCAACTTTACAAAGCCCTGGCTGGGATGATTTCGTTGGGGTTCGTCCTGCTTTGAGCAGAGGATTGGACTAGATGACCTCCTGAGGTCTCCTCCAATTCTTATCTACTATGATTCTATGATTCATTGAGGGGACAGTGACCCCTATTAATGAGTTTGTGTTGTACAGATACCTGTGCAGTGCAAGACTGTATAATTCTGGGATTATTCTGCAACAAGGATGCAAGGCTGGGGAGCAGGTAAATTGGATGTTGTCTCCTATTTGTGTACGAGTGGCTTAGGTAAAGCACTCAGGTAGGTCAGTTGGGTGGGTGGCACCACCTTCTGTCGTGCTTGGTGATAACAGGGCCTGGAGAGCCTGGCTGTGTCACCCCCAGAGCACCTTGAGAGATGTCTTCCCAGCTGAATTGTTGGGGGCTCATTAGTTAAACCGGCTCCCAGACTGCACCACAGTCATAATTGGCCACAGAGGTTTCAGTCCAAACTGATAAATTAAACAGTAAAAGTCACCAGAACCAGATGATATTCACTCAAGAGTTCTGAAGGAACTCAAATATCAAATTGCTGGACTACTAAATTGTTATGAAACCTGTCATTTAAATGGTCCTCTCTACCAGATGACACAAATAGCTAATCATAGAATCATAGAACATGAGGGTTGGAAAGGACCTCAGGAGGTATCTAGTCCAACTCCCTGCTCAAAACAGGGCTAATCCCCAACTAAATCACCCCAGCCAGGGCTTTGTCAAGTCTGACCTTAAAAACCTCTAAGGAAGGAGATTCCACCACCTCCCTAGGGAACCCATTCCAATGCTTCACCAGCCTCCTAGTGAAAAAGTTAATCCTAGTATGAGCTTAAACTTCCCCTACTGCCACTTGAGACCGTTATTTGGATAAAAACTCTATATAACAAAAAAAAATTGTTCTGGAAATAAGAGAACACAACTCATATTTTGATATCAGTAGTGTTACCTTTCTAATGCAGTGGATGTGCCCTCGCACCTCCACTGCAGCAGCCCCTGAACTGAAGCTAGGAGGGAGGGCCATCTCTCCCCGGCAGCTGCAGCTCTGGAGCTGGGGAAAGTCGCCTCTTTCTCTGGCCACCACAGCCCTGCACATCCCAAATTCCCCTCACCCCCTCTTTTCACCCCACATCCCCCTCCCACTTACCGCACATTTCCTGCAAAGCCACCAACTCACCTTATATGTGCATCTTCTCCATATATCTGAGGCCCTGATGTATCACCTAAGAAGAATGGCTCAGGACTGGAAATCTCCCTCACATTCTCTAAAGTGAAGAGCAATGCAAAGAATTCATTTAGCCTCTTGGCAACAGCCTCATCTTCCTTGACTGCTCCTTTACCACCTCAATTGTCCAGTGACCCCACTGATTGTTTGGGGGTTGCTGCTTTTGATGTACTTTATACAAAATCCTGTTAATTGCTGTGTCTTTTGCTGCTTGCTGTTCAGATCTTTTGAACTAAGTACGCAGTATTGTCAAGCCCCATTCAACTAGTATGAGTCACATCCCTAAAAAATAATGAGATTGTATTAAAAATAATGGGATTTAAAATACACTAATATGGGGTTCGTTTTCATATGTCTTTGGTTTCTCAGCCTTTTGAGGTGCAATTGATTCAGGGTTTCCAGCAACTCATTTAAAAAAAAATCTTTGGAAAACTGAAAGCTGAGATTCCTGCAGAGTGTCTGGATTCCAGAAGTTGGGGCTCTAAGAAGAGAGGAACTAGTGTGAGAATCCCCGTAAAATCCCAGTTGCTGGCACTGATGCTGTATCTCAAGCAGAGCTCCTGCAGAAGGCCGGCACTGAGGTTTAGTTAGTGGATATTTCTCATCACACACTGACAGAGATGTACCGGGCTACAGAGTCCCATGCTGTAAGGAACCAGGTTATGCCACAGACAGCCGGACATGAGTCGAAGAGTCACTGGATCCTGAGGCACAGCTCATATGTTCTCTCCCATTATTCAGGCATGACACATGCACACACCCAGTAATCAAAGCCATGCACACTCTTAATAGAAAGGGGAGTGATCCAAGCCCAGCTCCAAGTGCTTGCTGCTAACTCCCTATTGGACCCCCAAAAAACCACCCAGATCCAGCGAACGCAAACTTTGTGATGATGGAAATTGGGATGCAGGATTTGAGGTCTATCTCCAGTGCTAGAGCAGCTCTCATTGCTCATGGAGAAGGTGGGGGTCAGGATCAGCCCGAGGGGCATCGCAGCAGAGCTCTGTTGGGCCAGACAACGCTCTCCAGATCCTTCACTCTCTGAAAGAACATCCTGATGCCCCCTCTTACTGCTGAGCTGCAGGAGAGGCCCAGAACTCCCTCGTCAAAGGGGATTGTGCTAATGACAGGTCTTATCACTAAGAGGTGTTGGGAAGAGTTCAGGTTCTCCACCCAGTGACCCAAATCATCCTTATGAAGCACACAGAGCTGAACTCTCTCTAAAGCTCTGAGCTCTGGCCCCAATTATTGTAGTGTCCGAGCGCCTCACAATCAGTAACATATTGATCAGTACAACGCCCCATGCGGCAGGGCCATGCTACTAACTCCACTGGGCAGATCCCAAGGCCAGAAAGCACCACTGTGATCACCTAGTCTGACCCCCTGCACAGACAGACCAGAGACCTGCCCCACAATAACTCCTAGAGCAGAGTTAGAACAACCTCCTGCCTTAATTTAGCAATTGTCAGTGATGGAGAATCTGCCACGGCCCTTAGTAAATTGTTCCAATGGTTAATTACCCTTATTTTTAAAACAATAATAATTTAATCATGCTCTGGGAACTTTTCTGAAACCCTCTCCAATTTATCAACATCCTTCTTGAACTGTAGACACCAGAACTGGACAACTGGACAGAGGATCCCAGCAGTGGTCACACTAGTGATAAATAAAAAGGCAAAATGACCTCTCTGCCCCTACGTGAGATTCCCCTGGTTGTACATCCCAGATTGCACTAGCTTTCTCGTCTGTAGCACCGCACTGGACACTCATGTTCAGCCAATTCTGACCCCCAAGTCTTATTCAGAGTCACTGCTTCCCAGGATTGAGTCTCCCATCCGGTAAGGATGGTCTGCATCCCTTGCTGCTGGATGTAAACCTCTATATTCAGCCGTATTAAAACACATGTTGCTGAAGCACGGAGGGACTAAGTGAGTTGCCCAAGGTCACAAAAGAAGTCTGTGGAAGATCCTGGAACTGCAGCCAGTTCTTCTGAGTCCCAGGCCAGCACTTCAACCCTGACTCATCCTTCCTCTCTGGGGCTAGTGACCTGGGGAGGCGGCGGGGGGCAGCTGCACTAGATGATCTAATGGCTCCATCTGGCCTCAAATTCTATAACTCTATGAATCATTATTTTGAGAAGATCATTATCTTGGGTGCAACTTGAAGAAGTCACTACCCTGAATGCTGATAGGCACTAAACAATTATATCCGCTGGTGAAAAAGTATCAGGATTGTCACAGTTACACTGGATATATGGTCTCTTTACCCTCTAAACCAGGTCCTTTCCTGCTTTGGGGGGAATCTCACAATTGTCCCATTCTTTGACCTGAGAACACCCCATCTATTCTAAATGCTTATCACTGAGACGGTCCAGTTGGACACCTCAGTCTCTTCCCTTCAGGTGCTTGTAACTGGGGCTATAGAGTCACCCCAGCCTCCTTAAAACTAGTAGGTTTATTGGCAAACAGCAAAATGCATTGGGGAAAATTCTTTTAAAATATCAGGCAGCTGTCACACGTCTACAGTCATCTAGCTCACGTATCACTGCAAGCTAAGTTAGACAGGCTTTACTGTCGAGATAGACAAACAAAACTGGCCCAACTTACATTCTTTTGGGAAGCCAAGGAGCTCTTGGGACCCAGCCTAGATTCCCTGTGTCTCTGAGAGCATCTTCCCATCTGTTTGTCATTTTCTTTTGGAATCAGACTTTGCTGAAACCTGTGTGAGCCTGGGCCTAGTCACAGTAGTGCTCAGCCATGTCCACATTGAAGTGCCAATGTGTGAAGCTGGCCTTTGCCACACTGCTGTTGCCCAGGCAGATGTCTAAGATAAGGCCCTTGAGTCTGTTATTCCCTTTATTTGGCAGTTAGACCCATTCTGCCTCAATGGATCACAAACACGGGTCCAGTGGCTGTGCTGAGCCACTTGGCCTCCCCGTAACAGTCTAAAACTCCTCTCAGAAATCCAGTTCTTACCCTTCACTCTCACCCCCGAGTACCCGCACATCTGCCGCAGACACCAACACGCTGGAGTCATGGGGTTTCCCAAAAGCAGCTGTCACAGGAGGCTGTGGTAAGACGCCTTTTATAAACAAATGTCAGAGGTGTTGCTGTGTTTAACCCCTCACATAGCCCCGATCTTACAGTCTTAGAGCATCTGAGCACCTTGTATGTATTTATCCTTCGGTCTCCACTGTGAGGCAGGGCAGGGCTATTATCCACCTGTGCAGAGGCTCAGAGACAGCCCATGGCTTGCCCATGGTCACACATGGCAAAGGAATCAAACCCAGCTGTCCTGAGTCACAGAGCATGCCCAGACCTTATGGCCAGGCTTCCAGCCATCTGGGTGGTGAGAAGTACGGCTGGATTCTCTGCTGCACCAGCAGAGCTCCCACCTTCGCTGCAGAGAGCAGGGATGGCAAGGATCCAGTTACAGGGGTTTGATTCACTGGCCTGTTCTTCCCCTGCCCCTGTGGAGTTTAGAGCAGCCTGGGGGCTGAGCTAAACGCCACACAGTGATAACAGCTTTCCAGTGCACAGCTCATTCTGACCAAGTCCCTGTGGATGGGGGCTGTGCCAGAGTGACCCCTTGTTGCCTGAGGTGGCCCTGCAGGTGCCCTACCCTTCCCTCCAAGGTCCTTGCAATGACTTACTCTCAGCCTGGAGTACTTAGAAAAAGAGCCCCCTGTCTGGGTTTGCATTAATTCAGTCTTCTCTAAAACACAAGGGCTCCCACCTCATAGCCCCATCCTCCTCCTTTACTCAGCCCCTCACCAAACTACTTTGGGGGGTGAGCATTGGTTCAGGCTTGCCGCAACCCCTGCTGCTTTTCCATGGAGACCCCTTCTCCATCCCATCTCTTCCCACTAGGCCCTTCCCCCTACACTTCCACTTCCCCTGATGCTCCACTCCTCCCTTTTCTAGGCACCAGCCGGGCCATGGAAAGAGCGACCCCAGGAGCCCAGGCTGCCGTGAGGAGCCCAAGACTCTCCACCTTCCCTGGGGTGTGTCCTGGGGGGCAGGGACACAGGTTGGAGGCTTCTCTTGGCCCCTGCAGCCTCCTGTCCAAGGCAGCTGGAGGATCTGGTGGTCCTCAAAGTGGCTCTAGGTACCCGGACACATTTCACCATGGCCCACCTATAGCCTCTGACCTGGAGACGGGGTGGAGGCTTGGGGGAAGAAGAGGAGCAGAGAGTGGGGCCTCACAGGGGAAGAAGAGGGGTGGGGTAGTGTCACAGAGGGGGTGGGGCTCCTGCCTCTATCCCTCTTTTGATTTTGAAAGGGTGGTCACCCTGCAGTGAATGGGCTGCTCTGCGATTGGAGCTGATTGTGCCTCTGTTGGGGAGCTGAGGTCCATTTCCGCTCCTTTTCATTGCTGGAGCAGCACAAATGAAGGGAAGGAGGAGGGAACCTGAGCCTGAATCATTTGCCAGGACTGATGTGTGTCATATCCTCACTCACACACACAGCTCTGCTCTGCTTCTCCTGAGGCTCCTGCATTAATCCTGTCTCTGACATGACTCAGTCACAAGCACCTGGCTGAGGGAGTGGGGGAAGGGTGGGTGTCCGTGAACCTTGAATAGCCCCTGTCCATATGTCCTGCAGCCCTCGTGGATCACAGAGCAACCAGAGCGCTCAGGAAGGGCCAGGACTGTGACAACAGAACAGTTCTGCAGTTTTTTTCATGGCCCGCGAATGTTTAACCAGAGAGAGGACAGTGTCAAGCCAGGGCAATGGGAAACAACATCTACCTCCCTTCTCTTTATTGACTGTATTGAGAGGAATTCTGAGGTCTGAGCAGGCACCGATATGGTTCTTTATGAACAAACATCCAACCAGTCCCCAGGCTCTCAACGAACAAAGTCACTTTGTAAATGTTGCTGCCTGTCTTGGTCTCCTTCCCCAGTGCCCTGCCCTCCCTCACCAGCCCCTCTACAATTGCTCCAGGCCTTGGACTCCATCTGAACTACTGTCTCCACATAGTGGAGATAAGTAGCGCATGTTGTGTTGGATTTAAGGGTCCAGGATGGAATAGGTGGCCAGTATTTCTCGTCTTGCATGTCATCGGTGCTGGAGCAGGACGATGAACTGAACCTTCACTTGACGAACACCCTGAGTATCCTCGCACGAAGGTGTTTGCTTTTCACGCTGTACACAAGGGGATTAATCAAAGGAGGGACAAGCAGGGAAATGTAGCCCAGGAGAATCTGAAGCAAGGGAGAAGAGCCCTCCCCGAATCTGTGCAACAGAGACAAGCCGATCATTGGTGTGTAGAAGAGAAGGACGGCGCAGAGGTGGGACACGCAGGTGTTCAGGGCCATAAGACTCTCCGCCTGCGACGTGATGCTCAGCACTGTTTTGAGGATCATCACATAAGAGAGGAAGATGAGCAGCGAGTCCAACCCCTCCATCAAGATAGCAATAGACAAGCCATAGATGCTGTTTATTCTGATATCTGAACAAGCCATCTTCATGACGTCCTGGTTTATGCAGTAGCAATGGGAGAGGACATTGGATCGACAATATTGGAACTGTTGAAGGAGAATAGGGAATGGGAGCATTACAGTCACCCCTCTGAGAACACACACCAGTCCCATCTTACCTATTCTAGGCAGGGTTAAGATGGAAGCATATCTCAGTGGGTCACGGATAGCGATGAAACGGTCAAAGGCCATCAACAACAGCACAGAGGATTCAATGCATTCAAACAAGTGGATGAAGAACACCTGGGCAAAACAGGCATCGTGGCTGATCTCCCTAGAGTTAAACAAGAATATACCCAGTGTTGTCGATATGGTGGATATTGATAAGCCAAGGTCTGTGACAGCCAACATGGAAAGGAAAATGTACATGGGCTCATGGAGCTTGGATCTGTTTTTGTAATGAACAGAATGACTGAATTTCCTACTATTGAAATAACATACATTAAACAGAAGGGGACAGAGATCCAGAGATTGACGTCTTCTTGCCCAGGTATCCCGATGAGAAGGAACACTGCAGAGTTGAAGTTCGTGTTATTGACAGCTGACATCATGGACTGGACAGATCCGAGTAGTTCTGAACTTTCCTTCCTAAAAGGAAAAATAACAGGAGACTGGATGACATTTAGATAGACATCTGCCTGCTCTCAGTGCCAGTCGAGAGACTCCAAGGAGCTCAAGGAAGATCAGCAAAAACATAGTCTTAGATTTACATGGCAGATAGGCATTGCCAGAGTGGATAAGACCCATATTCCATGCAGCCTAGTATCCAGTGGCCAGTTCTAGATCCTTCAGAGGAAGTGGAAGACACCCTGCAGTAGAACGCTTTGAAATAATCTGCACCCACAAATGTTGTGGTGCAAGTCAGGAAAGTTTAGATCTGATTGAAGAGTTTTTGAAACAATTCTCTCTACTCTAATTGTATTTTCAGGTTATCTGTATAAACGTCCAGTTCCTCGTTGAGCTAAACTCTTGGCCTCATTGATGTCTTGTGGCTGAGAGTTCCACAATCTATTTCAGCGCTGTGTGATTTTACAGCTGTGACTTTCCCACAGACACTTTCTGGCCCTCCACCTCTTAATATGATCCATTGTGTTATGAGATGCGTGTAAACACCTGGCAAATGCATGCGAAAAACTGTGATTGTATTTATCTGTACTGCACTGAAGCTATTTATAAACGTGTTCCATTGTCTCATTGTATATAATTTTTAAATTTCTCTACTCCTGATAGTCCAAATTAAGCCACTGCCTATTTGCAGTACATGGGATACATTCTTCGGCACAAATTATTAATTCAATAACATTGCCTTGAATGGCATCACCCCAGATTTAAATGTATAAATTCAATCAGAACAGGACTCTTTTAACTTTCCCTTATCAACTGCTCCTGGTGATACACTCTGACCCTCAAAAATCCCTCCAAGAGGAACTGAAGTGCTTTGCCTGGTCTATGTTGACTGAATCCAGAGAGTTCAATCATCCTACAGCAGGGGTTGGCAACCTTTCAGAAGTGGTGTGCTGAGTCTTCATTTATTCACTGTAATTTAAGGTTTCACGTGCTAGTAATGCATTTTAACATTTTTAGAAGGTCTCTTTCTAGAAGTCTATAATATATAACTTAACTATTGTTATATGTAAAGTAAATAAGGTTTTTCAAATGTTTAAGAAGCTTCATTAAAAATTAAATTAAAATGCAGATCTCCCCAGACGGGTGGCCAGGACCCGGGCAGTGTGAGTGCCACTGAAAATCAGCTTGAGTGCCACCTTCGACACCCGTGCCATAGGCTGCCAACCCCTGTCCTACAGCCTTCTCTTCATCCTCACAGGACCTGCTTAAACTGCAGCAAGGGAGATTTAGATTGGACATTAGGAAAAAGTTCCTAACTGTCAGGGTAGTTAAACACTGGAATAGATTGCCTAGGGAAGTTGTGGAATCTCCATCTCTGGAGATATTTAAGAGTAGGTTAGATAAATGTCTATTAGGGATGGTCTAGACAGTATTTGGTCCTGCCATGAGGGCAGGGGACTGGACTCGATGACCTCTCGAGGTCCCTTCCAGCCCTAGAGTCTATGAGTCTGTGAGTCTATGAGGGCTCTAGAATCTCTCTGCTGTAAATATTCCTTAGAGTTCCCAGGCTACCGGCATCTCTTCTCACTCTCTGATCTCTCCCCATACCATGGTCTATAGATATTTGGCAAGTGAGAAGCTGACACAGACAGTTACTTCAGTTGGGTGGATGTGAGGATAATGACACATATGGATAAATAGTGAAAACACTAGGTTTGCACTATTATCCGTAAGTAAGGAAATAACTTGAGTGTGCAAGTTGCTTCAGCCATTCTCATGTAAGCATTAGTGGGTTCAAATTATATACAACCACTATTACACTCCCCTGTCCTGCACTCAGCTCTACTCTCCTGAAACACAGACCAGCGCTTCTGTTCTCTCATGTCTTTTTGGAAAGTCTTGCACATTTATTGCAAAGGGATTTTGTTCATGACCCTGAATGTAGGTGTTAGAAACAGCTTCTGGTCAGTTACGAGGTGGCAGAATCATATAACTCTTTGCTGAACAAAGGGTAAATAACACAAAACCATTGCAAACAGTATGTGGATCACTTCTGAAACACTTTCTAAAGCAAAAGGAATTAAGGAGTAAAGGTACCACTGCTCCTTCCTGGAAATATTCCAACAATTTTCCTGCTGGTTTTTGATATACAGGCGTGTCACAAAAGTTTGGTTTGTAATAATATTACAATTAAAAGTTTTGTCATAACATTTACATATTTGTATTTTAGTAAACACACGTCCACCATTTATCTCCCCTCTGATCTGCTTTCAGAGATGATTTCGCAGGTTACAGTGGGACTTAAAATGTAGCATCCGTCACCTGGATTTCTTCAGAACCTGAGAAGATTGAATGTCTCAGCCCTCATTCAGTCACTTGTCGGCAAACAAAAGTATGGTAGCCCCTCTGTCCCTGAGTTAACAGCTGACTGGTTCTTCTCAGGTTCTGTTCTGTCAGTCTGCAGCCTGTATGCAGAGTGGTAACAGGCATTGGGATTAGTATAGAAAATTTTCATTCCCTGAGCTGTCAGTCTCTGGGGTAAGTAGTACCCTCAACACCTGTTATTCAGGCGCAAAGAGGTAGCAGGAAGTGAATTTCAAAGTCAAATGCATGGAGTATTCATGGAAATGTAACTTTATTTCACACAGGAAAGTCGTCTATTGCTCTCTCACTCTCATTCTCTGACTATCTCTGTCCTGTATTCCTAAAATACGTAGCACCCTAAAGTGGTATTGGGACAGATATGAAGCTGAGGTGCCATAATGTATGTGTAAGTTAAACCAAGTTCTTGGGATGTTTGCTTATAGCTATATTGGGTTAACTACTGGGATGTTTGTCTTATGGTTATATTGGGTGAAACCAGTATGGCTCTTCTGAATTTAATATCATGCTGCTGGAAAACAAGAAGGCTGGGAAGGAACTGCTGAAGAAAAACCATCTCTCAGCCAGCACTTCAGGGAGGATGAGAGACAACACCAGAGCTACAAGCTGAGAAGAACCTATTTCCATGCTCTAACCACATTATCCAGTTTGTTTTGCCAGTTCTAGGAGTCTGTCCAGAGGTGGGACAGCTGTTACTGAGAAATTCTTCAGGCTGAGAGGCACAGACACCGCTGGGGAAGTCTGAACGCCCCCGGCCTGTCTGAGTCCCCGTTAGAGTGGCAGAGTTTGGAGTTAGATGGGTTCAGACTGATTTTTGAAAACCCTCTTATTCTCCCATGTTACGCTTTATTCCTACAGTTCACATTAAACAGCACTTTGGTTCCAGAAGGCTGGCTGGTCACTCATCTCACCACTGCTCACAGCCTCCCACAGGGAAGAACCACAGGTGCCGAACCCCCACCCAGACCTGCAGGGTAAGCACAGTCAAGCTGCAGTGTGCTGGGGCCTATCTGAGGGTGGGAGCATCATGGGATGTCATCCCATGAGAGGGAAGGGTACAAGGCCTGACATCTGGCACTCGGAGAGCAGAGAGCGAGAAGAGATGCCAGAAGCCCTGGGAACTCTAAGGGACATCTACAGGACAGAGATTCTAGAGCCCTCAGACAGAAAGGAAATAGAGATATGCCCCTTCGGCTCTTTTACTGCAGAGAAAATCAGCTCTGAATTCCTGCATTCACAATTAACAAGGAGAATAAAACCTTTGAAAATGCATTTGCTGGTTAAATTTCGAGGAGCAAATAAACCTGAGGGTATTGGTGAACAAGTCACCGATATGAGATAAAATAAATTATAATAAAATAATAAAATAATAAGAATAATAATATAGGACCAGATTTGTCCCTAGCAGCCCCCTTTCCCACATTACAAAACATGGTGCAGGCCAGGGAAGGGAGATTCCACAAGGATCCCTACGTGGAAATATCCCTCAGATCATTCCAATAGGGAAAGGTCCCTTCCCTTCTTCCTGAGGAATGAAAAGGGACCCAGGATCCAGGGAATCCCAAAGTTATGCACAGATCTCAATGATCCACTGCTATCTAGGCCCACCCACAATCTCTGTGCCTCCACAACTGCTCTAGGAACCTTTTGTCAGTGTCCCCACCCCACTCTGAACTCTGGGGTGCAGACGTGGGAATCTGCACGAAAGACCCCCTAAGCTTAATTCTACCAGCTTAGGTTAAAAACTTCCCCAAGGCACAAATCCTTTCCTTGTCCTTGGATGGTACTGTTGCCACCAAAAATGATATAGACAAAAGGACCACTTGGAGTTCCTATTTCCCCAAAATATCCCCCCAAGCCCTTCCCCTTTCCTGGGGAGGCTTGAGAATAATATAGCAAGCAATTACCTTTAATACTTGTACATACCAGACCCTATATTTTTAGGACACTAAAATCATTCAGGTTCTTAAAAGAAGAATTTTAGTTTAAAGAAAAAGTAAAAGAAGCAATTCTGTAAAATCAGGGTGGAAGATAACTTTACAGGGTAAATAAAAAGATCTAAAACACAGAGTAATACCCTCTAGGTATAGCTTCAAAGTTACAAAAAAAAAACAGGAATAAAACTCCATCTTAGAACGGGGAAAATGTACTGGCTAAAACAAAAGATAACCTAACACATTTCCTTGCCTTTGCTTACAATTTCTTTAATTTTAGATGTATCATTTCAAGGTATCTTTTCAAGAGATGGTTTACTTGCTTGGTCTCTCTCTGTCTGAGAGGGAACAAACAAAAAGAGCACAAACAAAACCTCCTCCCCACCCGAGATTTGAAAGTATCCTCTTTTCCCATTGGTCCTTCTGGTCAGGTGCCAACTAGGTTAATTGAACTGATTAACTCCATATAGGTAAGTGATTCCGTACTTCTGGCCAGAAGGGATTTTATATTACTGAATACATAAAGGTTGTTACTCTTCTCTTTCTATTTATGACACACATCACAAATCACAGACAGTGCTGGACAGCCTGTTCCACATTGGTTGTGATTTCTTCCTGGAGCTCTGGGAGAAAACAGAGTTAATTAGACACATGCACCTTTAGATATACTACTGATTATATAAAAAACTAACAATATTTCCCACATTTCAAGGACAATTTTAACCAGTTGATTCTGGGAAACTTTCATGGGAGAGTGCATCAGCCACTTTGTTAGAAGCTCCTGAAATGTGTTCTATTTCAAAATCAAAATCTTGGAGAGCTAAACTCCACTGAAGAAGTTTTTTGTTATTTTTCTTGATGGTATGAAGCCCCTTCAGGCAGCATGGTCGGTTTGCAGGTGAAAATGTCAGCCCTAAATGTATTGGCGTAGCATTTCCAGAGTGTCCACAATGGCATAACATTCCTTTTCGCTGATTGACCGATGGCTTTCCTTCTCAGACAGTGTTTTGCTAAGAAATACAACAGGATGGAATTCTTGATCCAGTCTTTCCTGCATTAAAACTGCTCCCACACCATGCTCGGATGCATTTGTGGTTACTAGGAAAGGTTTGTCAAAGTCTGGGGCCCTTAGGACAGGATCAGACATGAATGTCACTTTAAGCTGGTTAAAGGCCTTTTAACACTCTTCAGTCCACTGAACTGCATTTGGCTGTTTCTTTCTGGTCAGGTCTGTCAGTGGGGTGGAGATTTTGCTGTAGTTCAGTACAAATCGCCTATAATATGCGGCCAAGCCTAAGAAGGATTGAACCTGTTTCTTTGACTTTGAGACAGGCCACTTTTGGATAACCTCCACTTTGGCCTGTAGTGGGTTGATAGTTCCTTGACCCAACTGGTGTCCACAATGAGTCACTCTGTTTAGGCCTATTTAACACTTTTCAGCCTTAAGAGTTTGTCCTGCCTCCCTTATGCACTCGAATCAGAAAATGTGGCCACATTCTCAAGATAGGTGACTGCAGATTCTCTCAAGCCTGCTAGGAGACTATCTACAAGTTTCTGGAAGGTGGTGGGTACATTTCACAGCATGGGTGATGAAGGCTGACCTTTCCTTGGCAGATTCATCTAGCGGCACTTGCCAGTACCCCTTGGTTAAGTCTAAAGTAGAGATGAATTGGGCACGTCCTAGTTTCTCCAATGGCTCCTCTGTGCGTGGTATTGGATAGCTGCCTGGGCAAGTCACAGCATGTTTATCATATCAGGACTTTTGCTCTTCCTGAGCATCTTTTAGGTTTTCTCTATCTAGGGCTAAAGAGTCTTGGAGGGTGTTTTGTAGGTTGCTTATCAAGTCTAGAATGTTAGTTCCTGGTGAAGGCGTAAACCCCTCCCTTTGCTGCTTCACCAGCTGTAATGGCCCCTTAACCTTGCAGCCATACACAAGTTCAAATGGTGAGAACCCTAAACTGTGACGTGGTACAACCCTGTAGGTAAAGAATAATGGCTGCAACACTAGGTCTCAATCACTGGAGTGCTCATTGATGAATTTATGTATCATGGCCCCCAAAGTTCAATTAAACTTCTCCATCAGGCCACTCATTTTAAGGTGGCAAGGGATGGCAACCAAGTGCAAGAAAATAGCAGATGAAATTCAGTGTAGATAAATGCAAAGTAATGCACTTTGGAAAACATAATCCTAATTATACCTGAGAGATGATGTTTCCAGATTAGCTGTCACCACTCAAGAAAGAGATCTTGGAGTCAGTGTGGATAATTCTCTGGAAACATCCACTCAAAGTGCAGTAGCAGTCAATAAAAAAGCTAATAGAATGTTTGGAACCATGAGTGGCAGATATTATTGGCAAGGGCAGGCTATGTCTCCCCTGGCACAGCTGTGGTCACCGGCCACCAGTTGTGGGGTTTGCCTGTGGAAGTTTTTCCTTATTATGTGCCATACATTTTCCAGTGTGGCTGAGGAGGCAGTATGTGGTACTCATCTTCCTGGGTTCATCAGGAACTCCCTGGAGTCCATGTAGATTACTGATGAATTCAGGAAGCTTAATAACACAGACCACTGTCACAGATTGTCATCCCAGGAGTGTAGTCTGGGAGCCATGGGAACCGATGTGCCCCTTAACCCTCCAGCTGGGCTGGCCAGTCTTACACTGCTTTTGTGGTAACACAGCCAGCCTGTGCTATCTCTGTTACACCCAGCATGACAGCAAGTGATGCCACGCACCCATTTGAGCTGCCTGAGTGCTTTACCTAAGCCACTCCAAAACAGGCAGGAGAGAACAGCCAATTTCCAAGCTCTCCTGCCTTGCACCCTTGCTGGAGTATAACCCAAAATTATACCACCTTGCACTGCAGAGGATTCTGTATCTTGTAAGCTCATTAACTAAAGTCACTTTCCCCACTGATGTGGGAAAGATATGCAACAGCATTTGTACAGAGAGCTGTGATATTTGTCAGGGAGGTGCTGGTAAAGATAAAGCATAAAACAAATTTATTAGCTACAAAAACATGGATTTTAAGTGTTTATAAGTGATAGCCTGGGACCATCATTTCCAGGAAGCCAGTCTCTCTTACTCAGGTGTTTTGAGGTGATCTCTTGTGTAGGGAGTGAGTCCAAGAAATGATGTCACTCCCTACCTTATATAGTATTTCCATAAGGCGAGGACCTTTTGTTTCGAGACAATTTCCCAGGCCAGAGCATTGAAAAATAAACAGAGCCATGGACTGAGCCTAATAAATTATATAGATAGGATATGAATTGTCAGTTTGTCACCTTGATTGAGGATACAAGCAGTCCACAAAATATTAATACACAGGCTAGAAATCCCTTTAGCCTGGGTCCAGCACTTCTCCCCGTTTAATCTTTGTTACTCAGGTGTATCCAGGAGTTTTCTTGTGTGGGGAGTGAGGCCAAGAGAGGACGTCACTCCATGCCTTATATTGTTTTTCCATGTAAGAGAAAGCCTTTATTTCAAGCCAAGTTCCCAGCCCAGTCTGTGGAAAAATATGTGTACCAAAATGGAGTTCAGTGTCACGTGGTCTGGTCCTAATGTATATATAACTTCAGGTACAAAAATGATACATGCACACACATAGGATAATGATATTCAGGAAATCATAACTTTTGATACCTCACAAGCCATATATTGTACCAGATGCTTCATAATTATGTCATAATTATACCACTATGATGAATATGGATTCAGCATCATAACTTCCTCTGTTGACACCTGAATGTGGAACAGTTCCTCATATATGTCACCTAAAAAGAATGGCTCAGTTTTGGGAATCTTCCTCACATCCTCTGCAGCGAAGACCAGTTCAAAGGCTTCATTTAACCTCTCTGTAACAGCCTAATCTTCCTTGACAGCTCCCTTATCACCTCATAGTCCAATGGTCCACTGATTGTTTTACAGTCTTACTGTTTCTCACATACTTCCAAAAAAAATTGCTATTTTTTGTTTCATTTGCTAGTTGCTTTTCAAATCATTTGAACTCATTACGCAGTATCGCGAAGCCTCATTCAACAAGTATAAGTCACTCCCCCAAAAACCATGAGATTGGTTTAGAAGTAAAGAGATACATTAATGTGGGGTTTATTTTTATTTGCCTTTGGTTTACGAGCGTTTGGAGTCAGCTGCTTTAGATTTTTTAAAGGGATGTCAAGTGATAAAAAAAATAATCGTGATTTATTCATGCAATTAAAAATAATTGTGATTAATCGCACAGTTAATTGCACGGTTAAACAATAATAAACAATCATTTATTTAAATATTTTGCATGTTTTCTACATTTTCAAATACATTGATTTGAATTACAACACAAAATACAAAGTGTACAGTGGTCAATTTATATGTATTTTTGATTACAATTACTGCACCATAAAAGAACAAAAGAAATAATATTTTTAAATTCACCTAATACCAGTACTGCAGTGCAATCTCTTTATCATGAAAGCTGAACTTACAAATGTAGAATCATAAGTAAAAACTTTCATTCAAAAAGAGCAATGTAAAATTTTATAGCCTGCAAGTTTACTCCGTCCTACTTGTTCTGCCAATAGCTCAGACAAACAAGTTTGTTTACATTTGCAGGGGATAAAGCTGCCTGCTGCTTGTTTACAATGTCACCTGCAAGTGAGAAGAGGTGTTCACATGCCACTGTTATAGCTGGCATCACAATATATTTACGTGCCTGATGCGATAAAGATTCTTATATCCCTTCATCCTTCAACGACCATTCCAGGGGACATGCATCCATGCTGATGATGTGTTCTGCTCAATAATAATCTAAAGCATTGCAGATGAACGCATGTTCATTTCCATTATCTGAGTCAGATGCCACCAGCAGAAGGTTGATTTTCTCCTTTGGTGGTTTGGGTTCTGTAGGTTTCACATTGGAGTGTTGCTCTTTTAAGACTTGTGAAAGCATGCTCCTCACCTCTTTCCTCTCAGATTTTGGAAGGAACTTCAGATTCTTAAATCTTGGGCTGCATGCTGTAGTTATCTTTAGAAATTTCACATTAGCGCCTTCTTTGCATTTTTTGAAATCGGCCGTGAAAGTGTTCTTAAAATAAACCACATGTGCTGGGTCATCATCCAAAACTGCTATAACATGAAATATATGGCAGAATGCGAGTAAAACAGAGCAGGGGACTTACAATTCTGCCCCCAGGGAGTTCAGTCACAAATTTAGTTAACAAATTATTTTTTTCACTAGCGTCATCAGCATAGAAGCATGTCCTCCACAATGGTGGCTGCAGCATCAAGGGGCATACAAATGTTTAGCTCATCTGGTATATAAGTACCTTGCAATGCGAGCTACAAATGTGCCATGCAAATTCCTCTTCTCACTTTCTGGAGACATTGTAATTGCGAAGCAGGCAGCATTATTGCCTTTAAATGTAAAGAAACTTGAACAAGAACTGGGACTGAGTGAACTTGTAGGCTCTGAAGTTTTATGTTGTTTTGTTTTTGAAAGCAGTTATTTAACAAATAAAGTCTACATTTGTAAGTTGCACTTTCACAACAAAGAGATCATATTACAGCACTTGTATGAGGTGAATTGAAATATACAGGTTTTTTGGTTTATCATTTTTACAGTGCAAATGTTGGCAATCAAAAATAACATGCACTTTGATTTCAATTACAACACAGAGTACAGTATATTTAAAAAGTAGAAAAACATTCAAAATATTTACTAAATTTCATTTGATGTTCCATTGTTTAACAGTACAATTAAAACTGTGATTAATTGTGATTATTTTTTATACCCAATTAATTTTTTGAGTTAATTGTGTGTGTTGACTGTGATTAATCAACAGCCCTAGTTTTCTAGCTTTTCTGCAATTCACTTTGAAAACGAAACATTTTTTAAAGAAAATTGAAAGCTGAGATTCTCCATGCAGTGTCTTGGTTCCAGAACTTGGGGCATTAACAACGACAGGAAACAGTGCAAGACTCCCAATGAAATCCCAGGAGCTGTCACTGCTGGCCGTTTCTCAAGTGGCGCACCCACAAACAGAAGTATTGAGGGTTAGTTAGTCGATATTTCTGGTCACACAGTCCATCAGTGGCAGAGATGCTGTGTTCATCTGCAGTGGGCTACAAAGCCTCCTGTTGTAAGAAACGGGGTTATACCAGCCGGATATAGCAGTGGCTGTCTTGGAGAATCACTGGTTCCTGCAGCACAGCTCAGAGGGTCTCTTCCTCTCGTTCAGACATGAGACATGCACATGCTGGATAAGCAAGGCCATGCACATTCTTAATAGAAAGGAGTGTGACCAAAGCCAAGCTCCAATTGCCTGCTCCTAGCTCTCTATTGGGTCCAGACAACCCCCTGTCCGCCCACAGATCTGGAAGGGACCTCCTGGTTCCCAGAGCCCAGGCCCCTGCTATCAAAAGTGACCCCGGCATATCACCCACTGCATAAATCTTTCTAGCTCCATGTTCAAATGAACTGGGTTGTTTGCCCCACACTGCTGCTGTTGGGAGGCTGTTTCAGAACCTCCCTCTTCTAACGGTCAGAAACCTCCTTCTCCTTTCCAGCCTCACTTTGCTCCAGGTCAGTTTGTTCTTGTGCCAACTCTGTCCTTTACTTCTTCTCCCTCCTTGGTGTTACCACCTCCGCCCCCACAATGTCTTTATAGAGCAATCTGATCCCTGCTCAGCCTGCATTTTCTTAGACTAAACCAGTTAAGCTTTTTCAGTCTTCATATAAGACAGTCTCTCCGTTTCCCTCACCATCCTAGGAGTCCTTCTCCACACTATTCCAGTTTGAATTCATCTTTCTTGAATACGAGTTACCAGAATTTTACATAGATTGTCACAGGCGGTCTCAACAGTGCCTTGTGTAAGGATGTTAATACCTCCCAGTCTCACCAGACACATTGTAGGATCTCATTTGCCTTGTTCTCAGCCGCATGACATTGGTGGCTCACAGTTTATCCTGGGCATAACTAATAGGTCCAGGTCTTTCTCCTCCTCTATTATTTCCAACTTACCCTCGGCTCTATAAACAGGGGTGTAGTGCATAGATGCAGGGCAGAGTGAGAGCTAACTTGATGACAGTGTGCAATCACTTTCACACAGGCGAAATACCAGCTACTAACGGGTTCTTTAATCTTACAGGTAAATGTATAACTTGAATGAATGACAGGAAACTGAAGCCAGACAAAATAAAATTGGAAATGAAGTACACATTTTTAACAGCGAGGGTGCTTAACCAATGGAACAAACTCCCAAGGGAGGTGTGGGATTCTCCTGATACCTCCAGACAAAGACTGGCTGCCTTCCTGGAAGGTCCGCTTTAGAGGAACAAAAGTGATGTGTTAGTCAAACACAGGTCATTGGGCTCAATACAGGGGTAACTGGGTGAAAGTAAACACCTGTGCAATACAGGAGGTCCAGCTAGATCAATGGATCTCAAACATATTTGATCACGCCCTCCCCACCCCCCTCCTTGTGTCAGGAAGAGTTTACGCCCCTGCCACACAAATACATATACTGATATATGTGGGGCAGGGCTTCAAAACATCACTTTGGCTTTTTTGTTTTTCACTTGATGTTTTTTGTTGTTGCCTGAATGAGCCAATGGTCCATTGGAATAAGTGCAAAAACAAAATTGTGGTCCCTGCTTCCAACAAAATGTCTTTGCAAACGGATACTTGTGCAGATGTCAATGACTTTGTGTAATTCTATTCAAGCTTAACAGAAATCCATCAAAATGCACAGAGCTACCTAGAGTGAAATGAACAGCGCTGCCTGAGAACCTGATCTGTCTGGGGGAATCGGCTTTGCAAGTTATTCATTGCTGCAGGTCAAATTTGTACGGGTTTTTTTTTCTAAAGCTTCTCTCTCTCTCTCACCCCCACACCCCCCCGAATACATTCTGCACTACCAGGGTGGCTGGCCCCTCAGCTTGAGAACCTCTGGACTATACGTTCTAATGGCTCCTCCTGGCCTTAAATTCTGTGACTCTATGAGTCGTTGTCTTTAATGGATAATCATCTTGGATGCAACTTGAACAAGTTGCTACTCTGAATGCTCGTATGAATTCAGCGAGGATATATAACTCTTGCAAATGAACGGTAAAAAACTGAACTTGCAAATGAGCTGCAATGACTTACTGTCACCTGGAGTACTTAAAACAAGAGCCTCCTTTGAGGATTCACATTATTTCAGTCTTCTCTAAAACACAAAGTCTCCTACCTTACGGACCCATCCACCAAACTCCTTTTTGGGATGAGCATTGGTGCAGTCTTGCTACAACCCCTGCTCACTTTCCCCAGGGGCCCCGCCCTCTGTCCCATCTCTTCCATTAGACCTTGCTCCCTGCTCCTCCACTTCCGCTGAGCCTCTGCCCTCCCTGTCGGGCCATGGTAAGCAGGAGCTCAGGCTGCTGTGGGGAGCCCCAGACTGTGTGCTCAGACTAGGAAGGCATCCAGTCTGTGAAAGAAACTTATTGAAACATCTCCGAGGGTGAGATTTTATCTGTACTCCATTTTATTACTGTATTAGGCATAGACTTACAGGTTTTATTTTATTTTACTTGGTAATTCACTTTGTTCTCTCCGTCACTACTTGGAACCACTTAAGTCCTACTTTCTATGTTTAATAAAATCACTTTTTACTTATGAATTAACCCTGAGTATGTATTTATACCCGAGGGAGCAAACAGCTGTGCATATCTCTCTATCAATGTTAAAGAAGGCGAACAATTTATGAGTTTACCCTGCACAAGCGTTACACAGGGTAAAACAGATTTATTTGGGTTTAGATCCCATTGAGAGTTGGGCATCTGAGTGTTAAAGACAAGAATACTTCTTAAGCAGCTTTAAGTTAAGCCTGCAGCTTTGGGGCACATGGTTCAGACCCTGAGTCTGTATTGGAGCACACGGGTGTATCTGGCTCAACAACACAGGGTGCTGGAATCCCAAACTGGCAGGGAAGGTATGGGCAGAAGTAGTCTTGGCACATCAGTTGGCAACCCCAAGGGGGTTTCTATGATCTAACCCGTCACAGAACGCCCTGATTATCCTTGCACGAAGGTGTTTGCTCTTCACACTGTACACAATTGGGTTGATCAGGGGCGGAACGAGAATGTAGATATAACCCAGGAGAATCTTACGCAGAGGAGAAGAGTCCTCCCCCAATCTGTGTATCACAGACAGACCGGTCATTGGCGTGTAGAAGAGCAGGATGGCGCAGAGGTGGGACACACAGGTATTCAGGGCCCTGAGGCACTTCGCGTGGGATGTGATGCTCAGCACTGTTTTCAGGATCATCACATAAGAGAGGAAGATGAGCAGTGAATCCAGTCCCACAGTCAAAAGTGAAAGAGACAAGCCATAGATGCTGTTTACTCTGATATCCGAACAAGCCATCTTCATAACGTCCTGGTTTATGCAATAGCAATGAGAGAAGACATTGGATCGACAGTATTGTAACCGTTGAAGGAGAAAAGGGAGTGGGAGAAATCCAACAAAATGCACAGCGCCACATAGAGACAAACACACAGCACCGAATGAAGACCAGATCTGTATGGAGGAATCAACTTAGCTAGTAATTCCCTGTTATGGGTAGAATCTGGACAGGATGTTTTTTTCCCTAAAACTTCTGACGCCCATCCTGGAATATATTCCACACACACACCACTCAGTGTGAGACCCTTTGGGCTACATGATCTAATGGTTAATTCTTGCCTGGAACTCTATGACTCTATGAATCATTCTCTTGAGTGGAGCGTTATTTTGGATGCAACTTAAACAAGTTGTTCCTCTGTATGATGATAGGCACTAAACACAGATGGATGATGGCCAAGAAGAATTGGGATTGTCACAGTAAAACCGGGATATATGATCTCTTTACCCTCTAAACCAGGTCCTTTCATGACATGCATGGAGTCTCAAAATTGTCCCACTCTTTGAGCTGGGGACAAAACACTCTCTATGCTAAATGCTTATCACCAAGTATCAGAGGGGTAGCCATGTTAGTCTGGATCTGTAAAAGCAGCAAAGAGTCCTGCGACACCTTATAGACTAACAGACGTATTGGAGCATGAGCTTCCGTGGGTGAATACCCACTTCGTCAGATGCATCCGATGAAGTTGGCATTCACCCACGAAAGCTCATGCTCCAATACGTCTGTTAGTCTATAAGGTGCCACAGGACTCTGCTGCTTATCACCAAGCAGTTCTGACTGGACACCACAGTTTCTTTCCTTTGGGTGCTTGTGACCAGAGGTATACAATCACCACAAGCCTCCTTAAAACTAGGAGGTTTATTGAAAAACAACACAGAGAATTGGAAATAATGGTTATAAAATAACAGGGAGCTGCCACACATCTACACTTGTCTATCTCACGTCTCATTACAAGCTAAGTTAGACAGGCTTTGCTTTGGAGATAGAGGAACAGAACTGGCCCAACTTACATTCTCTTGGGACACCAAGGAGCTCTTGGGACCCAGACTAACTACTCTGTGTCTCTGAGAGCATCTTCCCATTGGTTTGCTCTTTTCTTGAGGAAACAGCCTGTGCTGAAACCTGCTGAGCCTGGGCCCACTCATCACCCTAGTGCTCAGCTGTGTCCATGTTACAGGTCCAACATGTGGAGCTGACCTTTTCCCTCAGGCTGATTTCTCCCAGCCAGACAGTTTAAGATGAAGCCCCTGTGGCTGTTGCTCCACTGTTTGACCATTAGACGCACTCAGTCTGAATGGCCTGTGGCTGTGCTGAAACTCCTGACACCCCTGTGATGCTCCAACACTCACCTCAGAAATCCATTACTCACCCTCACTGTCACCCCCGAGCACCCCCACAACTGCCACAGAGACCAAGATGCTGGAGTCACAGGGCTTTTCAGAAGCAACTGTCACAGGAGGCTGAGTTAGGAAACCTTTTATAGACAAATGTCAGGGTTCCTCTGTGGAACCCTGACACAGCGCTGACCTTAGGGTCTCAGAGTATCTGAGCACCTGGAATCTCTTTATCCTCCCGCCACTGCTGTGAGGCAGGGCCAAGCTATGATCCACCTGTGCAGAGGCCTAGAGACAGATAGTAGCTTGCTCATGGTCACACATGGCAAGGGAATCAAAGCCAGCTCAGTTGAGTCACAGAGCTGTGCAGAGTTTAGAGCAGACTGGGGATGGCTAACAGCTTCCAAGAGTACAGCCCACTTTAACCAATTCCCTGTGGATGGGTGTCACCACAGAGTGCACCCTTGGGGCCTGAGGTAGCCCTCCAGGCAACCTGCCCTTCCCCCTTTGGTAGTTCCAGTGAGTTACTCTCAGCCTGGGGTACTTAAAACAAGAGTCTCCTTTGTGGGGTTGCATTAATTCAGTCTACTCCAAAACACAAACACTCCTACCCTCCAGCCCCATCCTCCTTCTTTACTCAGGAAACTCCACCGCCCTACCTGCTGCGGTTAGCATTGGTTCAGGCTTGCCACACCCTCTGCCTCATCTCTTCCCTCAAATCTCTGCCCCCTGCTCTTTCAATTCTGGGCCAATGTGGGGAGACCTGGACTCTCCAACTTCCCTAGGGGTATGTCTTGGGTTTGATGATAGAAGATGGGGGCTGCTCTCGGGCCCACAAGCCACCTGCCCAGGATAGGAGTAGGGTCTGATGCTCGTTATAGAGGTTCTGGAAACCTGGGCAGCTCTTACCTTGGCCCGGCTCTGGCTTTGGGTTTGGAGAGAGATTGGAGCTTCAGGTAAAGAGGAGGAACGGGGGGTGAGGTTCCGGGGAAGGGATGGGGCAGAAGGAGGGGCAAAGGAGGAAGGGGATGGAACAGAGAATTATGGTTTCAGGTAAGAATGGGGGAGAGGGAGGTGCCTCAGGGAAAGAGGAAGCCTGGGGTGGGGCCACACAGGGGATGGGGTCCCAGCATATGTTCTGTTTTTGCCTTTTGAACAGGTGGTCTCCCGACAGTGAATGGGCTGGACTGGGATAGGAGCTATCTGGGCCTCTCTGTGGGAGCGGATTCCCATTCCCACCCCTTGGAAAGCAGCTGGGGCAGCACAAACACAGGGGACAAGGAGGGAAACTGGGCCTCAGTCTCTTTTCAGGACTCCTGTGAGTCAGACCCTCACTCACACAGCTCTGCTCGGGGGACGGTGGAATGGGCTCAGCAGGTGTGCTGTGCTGAGACAAGAACTGTGTGCAGGGGGGGTTGCCTGAAAGGCTTCTCCTGCGTTAATCTGACAGGACTCAGTCATAATCACCTGGCTGAGGGTGTAGGGGAAGGATGTGTGTCCGTGCACCTTGAATATCCCCTGTCCACAGCTCCTGCAGCCCTCATAGATCACACAGCAAACCAGAGCGCTCACAGTGAATCAGGACTCAGACTGCAGAAAAGCTCTGCAGATTTCCCCATGGCCTATGGGTGTTTAACCAGAGACAGGACATGGGCAGTGCAAGTGTAAGAGGAAACAACATCCACGTCCCTTCTCTTTATTGACTGTATCAAGAGGAATTCTGAGGTCGGAGGAGCTACAAATATGGCTCTTTATGGCCCAATATCCCAACGATCCCCTGGCTTTCCACAAACACAGTCATTTTGTAAATGCTGCTGCCTGCCTTGGTCTCCTTCCCCCTGTGTGCTGTCCTCACTCACCAGCAGGTGGGGACAGTCTCATTTCATTCCTCGAAGCCTTAGACCCCATCTCAACCTCTTTCTATAGAGAGGAGATGAGTAGCTCATCTTAACTCAGATGTAAGGGTCCAGGATGGAATCAGTGTCTGTGTCCTGGGTTTTTCGTCTCCTGTGTCATCAATGCTGGAACTGGGTGATAAACTGACCCTTCACTTGATGAACAATCTGATTATCCTCAATCTAAGCTGTTTGCTTTTCATGCTGTACACAACTGGGTTCATAAGGGGCGGGACCAGAAGGTAGACATACCCCAGGAGAATCTGAAGCACATGAGTCGAGCTGTTCCCAAATCTGTGTATCACAGACAAAGCAATCTCTGAAGTGTAGAAAAGCAGGACGACACAGAGGTGGGAGACACAGGTGTTCAGGGCCCGAAGACACTTTGTCTGCGACACAACACTCAGCACTGTTTTGAGGATCATCACATACGAGAGGAAGATGAGCAGTGAATCCAACCCCATAATTAAGAATGAAAGATACAAGCCATAGAGGTTGTTGAATTTGTTGTCTGAACAAGCCAACTTCATGACTTCCTGGTGTGCACAGTAGGAATGGGAGAAGACATTGTCTCCACAGTATTGGAACCGTTTCAGGAGAAGGGGGAGAGGGAATATTGTGGTTATTCCTCTTAGCACACACACCAGTCCCATCTTGGCTATTCTCGGCAGGGTTAAGATGGAAGCATATCTCAGTGGGTTACAGATGGCGATGAAGCGGTCAAAGGCCATCAACAAGAGTATGGAAGATTCAATGCACTGAAGCGACTGAATAAAGAACAACTGGGTAAAACAGGCATTAAAGCTGATTTCCCTAGAGTTAAACAAGTATATGCCCAATATCGTCGGCATGGTGGCTATCAATAAGCCAAGGTCTGTGACGGCCAACATGGAAAGGAAAATGTACATGGGCTCATGGAGGGTTGGATCTGTTTTTATAAGGAACAGAATGACTGAATTTCCTATTATCGAAATAACATACATTAAACAGAAGGGGATAGAAATCCAGAGATGGACGTCTTCCTGCCCTGGTATCCCAGTGAGAAGGAACACTGCAGAGTTGAATTTGGTGTCATTGAGAGCTGACATCATGTCCTGGGCAGGCACAGGGAGTTTTGAACTTTAGTTTCTGAAAGAAGAAATAACAGGAGACTAGATGATAATTAAGGAGACATCTTTCTGCTCTCAATGCAAGTCTAGAGGCTCCCAGGATCTCAAGGAAAATGAGCAACTACATAGTCTTGGATTTTCACCACCACCAGGAAGATAGGCACTGCCAGACTGGATCAGACATCTGCTCCATTCAGCTCAGCATTTAGTGGCCATTCCTTAGATTCTTCAGAGGAAAGTGGAACAAGTCTTGCAATAGGCAGCGATGAGACACCCTGCTCCCAGGGAAAGTTTCCCTGACACCCACTACTAAGACATATTTGGTGGTGTAAATCAGGAAGGTTTAGAGCCCTTCCAAAACTTTTTAAAAGAGATCCTAACAACCTGAATGGGATTTTTTTTTATCCATATAAACATCCCATCCCTCTTTGAAGCCTGCTAAGCTCTTGGTCCCATAGATATCTTGAGCTGCGAATTCCACAACCTATTGTGCACTATGTGATTTTACAGCTGTGACCTTCCCACACACGCTCTTTCTGGCTCATTGTATGATGGCATGTGTGCAAGTGCATGGTGATATTGGTCATTGTATTTATCTGTCCTGGATTGAAGCTATTTATCAATGTGTCTGCCTCTTTCCAGAACATGTGATAAATTCTTAGGGCCTGATTCTGAATTCAAGATTGTCTTAATGGCATCACTCCAGATTTACATGGGATAATTGCTTCAGAACAGGGCTCTCTTAGCTTTCCCTTATCAAATGCACCAGGTGATACACTTTGACCCCCAAGAGTCCCTCCAAGAAGAGCTGAAATGCTTTGCCTCAACAATGTTGACCGAATCCAGACAGTCCATTCACCATACAAGCTTCTCTTCATTCTCACAGGTCCTGAATCCTCTCACCAGGCAAGGGTCCCTAAATATCTGCAAAGTTACAAGATGACACAGACAGTTACTTCAGTTGGGTGCTGGAGGGGTTGGCATCACACATGGGTGAAGAGTGGAAAACCAGGTTTGCACTAATATCCACTTCAGCGTGCAAGTTATTTCAGCCATGTGCATGTAAGAGGTGATTAATGAAAATTATATACAACCAATGTAACACTTCCCTTTTCTGCACCTCAGCTTGACTCTTTGCTGAAACACAGACAAACGGTTCTGTTATCTCATGACCTTTTCAAAAGACTTGCCCAGGTATTGCAGAGGGATAACATTCATGACCCCAAATGTAAGTGTTAGAAAGAGCTTCTGGTCATTTCCCAGGAGACAGTATCATACAGCTGTTCACTGAACAAAGAGTTTAGAGCTCAAACCTCTTGCCAAGAATATGTGGAGTACTACTGAAATACTGTCTAAAGCAAATATCATTAAGCAGTACAGTTACCACTGCTTCTGACTTTCAGAATACAGGCATATCATGAATGTTTGGTTTGTAATATCTGTATTACAATGAAAAGTTTTGGTATAACATTTACACATCTGTACTTTAGCATACTCATGTCAGTCCATTCTTTTCCCTCTGATCCGCTTTCAGAAATGATTTTTTGGGTTAGAGTGGGACTTAAAATGTAACGTCTGTCATCGGGATTTCTTCAGAACCTGAGCAGATTGCAGCGTCCCAGCCCTCATTCAGTTGATTGCCAACAAACAAAAGTCTAGTAGCTCCTCTGTCCCTGGGTTAATAGCTGACTGGTTCTCCTCAGGTTCCGCTCTGTCAGACTGCAGACTGTATCCGGAGCGGTAACAGCCATTGGGATCAGTATAGAAAATATTCATTCCCTGAACTCTCACTCTCTAGTACATAGTAACTCCAGCACCTGTTA
Organism: Gopherus flavomarginatus; assembly: GCF_025201925.1. Classification (NCBI taxonomy): domain Eukaryota; kingdom Metazoa; phylum Chordata; order Testudines; family Testudinidae; genus Gopherus; species Gopherus flavomarginatus. The sequence continues at coordinate 370,219,501 of NC_066617.1, read as the reverse complement.
CTCAGGCACGATGAGGGTTTGCAGTTAGTAGATTTCAAAGTCAAATGCAGGAGTATTCATGGAAATGGAACTTCATTTCCCACAGGAGAGTCACCTATTGCTCTCTCTCTGACTGTCTTTGTCCTGTATTCATAAAATCTGTAGCACCTGGGAACAGCATTGTATCAGACATGGAGCTGAGCTGTCATCATGAATGTGTGTGTTAAACCCAGTTGTTAGGATGGTAGCTTTATAGCTACATTGTGTTGACTGTTTCTGTTATGGCTGTACTGGATGAAGCCAGGATGGTTCCTGTTAGTTTAGTAACAGGATGCTGGAAAAGAAGCAGAAAGAGAAGCAACAGCTGAAGAAAAATCATCTGTCAGTAAGCTCTTCAGGGAAGCTGAAAGATCACTCTGTAGCTACAAGCTGGGAAGAGCCTATTTGTGGGCTCCAGACACTTTACACAGCTTGTTTTGCCAATACTGGGAGTCTGTGCAGAGGTGTGGAATCTGTTGCTGAGAATGTCTTCATACCGACAGGCACAGACGCCGCTGGGGATGTCTGAAGGCCCTCAGCCTGCCTGGGTCCCGGTCAGAGTGAGAGGGTTTGGGCTCAGAGACATGTACAGGCTATTGTTTTAAAATTATCTTATTCTCTCCTGTTATGCTTTATTCCTAGTGTTCAAATTAAACAGTATCTGGGTTCATGGAGGCTGGCTGGTCGCTTGTCACTAGTCACATGCTCACAAAGGGAAGAAACACATGTGCCTAACCCACTTGGACCTGCAGGGAAAAAACATTCAACCCACAGTGTGCGGTAGAGAATGTCGCAGTCTGAGGGTAGGAGGATCCTGGGATTTCACTCAATGAGAGGGAAAGCTATTATGCCTGACATCTGGCACTTGGAGACCAGAGTATGGGCAGAGATGTAAGTAGCCCTGTAACTCTTAGGGGTATATACAAGGCAGAAATGCTGGAGCCGTCAGCCAGTCAGGAAACAGAAATATGCCCTATCGGACCTGTTACCACAGAGCAGTGCAGATCTGAATTCCTGCCTTCACAATGGAACTAGAGAATAAAATAATTTTATATGCATTTACTGATTACATTTCCTGGAACAAATAAACATGAGGTAATTTGTGAACTGGTCACTAATATTCCGTGGGGTTTCAGGATCAGGCCCAGAACACACTGCTTCTCTAGAAATGGAACAACTTGACAAATCCAGCTCAGGGTACTGGAGTTTTAATGCTCTGAACTCATTTTGAATGTCAGATTTCTGTGTAGCTTGAATAAATCACCTTGGTTTGCGAGGAGGTGTAGGGGAGGGATTGCCAAGTGACGAAGGGCTCCTGCCCTCCAGCCCCTGTCTCTATATCACACCAACAGACCAGCTGAGTTTCCTGCTGCTGCTGCACAGAACATCTGCAAATGGAAACAGTTTGCAGCCTTTCACCTTCACTTCATGTTTTAAAAACAGGGAAACCTCCCAACATACCCAATCCCTGCTAGACGAGGAGCTGCTAACACCAGAGGTCTTCAGCTTAAAGGAAAAGGAGTCATCGGAGAGGTAGCAGGCAGTATCTGTGCAGATAGGAAGACAACTGTGTTTATGAAGCATGCCTGCACATTCCCTTGGGGGCCACTTAGCCATCAGGGAACTTCAGCTGCTTGGCTTAGTGTGTACCAGCTTTAACCCCCATCGTGGCCAAAGGCAAACTGCAGAAAGACAAATCACAGGTGATGTGCAGTGATCCTACCCACCTGGACTGCAGCTAAAGCCCTGCTGCAGGCTTTTTTCCTGGAATCCAGGCTTGTCATCACTGTTCATATGATTTCGATTAGTCACCTGGTTATCTTGGAGATGTCCGAAGGGTAACAATAAACCTGTCACAGCTGTGATCTTGCTGAAATAAAACAAAATAAAATAGAATTATAATAATATAGTAGCATATTTCTCCCCAGCAGCCCCCTTTCCTGTATTACTAAACCAGGGTGCAGGCCAGGGAAGGGATATTCCACAATGCTCTGTACCTGGAAATTTCCCTTGAATCGTTCCAGGAGGGCAGGTCCGTTCCCTTCTCCCTGAGGAATGAAAAAGGGGACCCAGGATTCAGGGCTCCCCAAAGTTAAGCACAGATCTCAGTGGTCCACTGGTAGCTAGGTCCCCCCATCCACAATCTCTGGGCCTCCACAACTGCTCTGGGATGCTCTCCAGCTCCCTGCTAGCACAGGTTCATCAGAGATGTGCTACCAGGGCCTGTCACAGTAGCCACTGACTGCAGGATCTGCGGATGTGTGAATTGTACAGGGTGGAGGGGACTGCACAGACATGGGCAGATTAGAGTACCTGATGGGCACAATACCTCAGCCCTAGACTGGTTCAGATGTTTCGACATTTCTATGCCCCAAGTCCAGCCATAGACTCTGTCAGTGCAACCTTCATTTATGTTATGAGGAAGATGAAACCCCTCCAATTTCTCTTGGCGATTCAGGCAGTTGCAGCTGGGCAGCGTCATTGGGTCAAAATCGTGGAGGGGAGGCACCCTATTTTCCTACACAAACCATGAAACTCTAGGTCAAACCATGAAACTCTGTCTCTAGTGCTACAGGACCACACCCCTTGGTGGCTGCACAAGCTCCCCATCAACCTCCCACACTGAGCACCTTTAGGGTGACCATATTTCCCAAAGAGAAAACAGGAGACACACAGTTTCTCACCCTAGTCCCCCCAACTCTGTGCAAAGCTATCGCCCATCACTGAAACCCAGTAGGGGCCCCCTCAGGTTTCAGGAAATTGTCAGCTGTTGCTGCAACACTGCCTCCTGCCTCCCAGTTCTACCTCACCTCCGGCTTGGGGCTGGCATCTCCACTCGCCTGCCCCAAACGTTCCTCCGCTCCCCACTTCCCCACTTTTATGATAGAAGTGGGCATTTGTCCTGTTTGCTGTTGCCAGCTGATCAAGTCTGCAGGAGCAAACAATAGAAATGCCTCCTTTTGGGGAAAAAAAAAGTTGAATTCGCTGGTACAGGGCTTAAAAAAGGGATTGTCCCTGCCAAAATATGACGTATGGGCAACCTAGCACGGAAGTCTGCTAGGGTGGCTAGCTGAGCTCTATAACAGAGGGAACTCTGGAAAAGGTTTGGTCCATCTAGCCCAGTGCCCTGTTTTCTGACTGTGGACAGTTCAGGTATTTCAGAGGGAAAGAAGAGAAGGGGGCAATTATTGAGTGATCCATCCTCCCTTATCTACTCCCATCTTCTGACAGTCAGAGACTTAGACACATCCGGAGCATGGGGTTGTGTCCCTGACCATCTTGTCTTACAGCCACTAATGAACCTCTCCTCTGTGAATTTAACTAGTTCTTCTTTTGGACTCAGTCATACTTCTGGCCTTCGCAACATCCCCTGGCAATGAGTTCCTCAGGCTGACTTTGCATTGCGCACTGTGTGAAGAAATGCGGCCTTTTGTTCATTTTAAACCGGATGTATATTAATTTCACAGGTAATCCCAGTTGTTGTGTTATGCCTTTTATAGACCTCTATCATATTGCCACTTAGTCATCTCTTTTCCAAGCTGAAAAGTCCCAGTATTTGTAATCTCTCATCCAATGGAAGCTATTCCATACCCCTAAACGTTTTTGTCACCCTTCTCTGTACTTTTTCTAATTCTAATATATCGTTTTGGAGATGGGGCAACCAGACCTGCACAGAGCTTTCAAGGTGCTGGCATACCATGCATTTATATAGAGGCATCTATTTCACTCTCATTATCTATCCCTTTCCTAATTGTTTCCAAAATGGGCAGTGGGTGGAGCCCACTTTTGAAGAGGCTAGCCCGCCAGAGCTTCTCCTTCTGCCCTTCTTCCCCGCCCCCAGCCAGAGTGGTGAGCCCCCTGGAGAAGCCAAGAGCCCCCACAGCAACTTTGGCTAGAGCCCTGAGCCTGGTTGGAGGAGCCCCGGGCTGGCTGGAGCCACCCCAGTCACACTGAGCCTCCTCTCATGAGACCCCGAGCCACTCCCAGAAAAGCTTGTCTCTTCCCAAAGGACCTCAGCTTTTCATATTTGCCTTGCAGGTTCCAGGGCAGCTGAGGAAGTGGTTGAGACATTGCCTCCCATATTCATCATAGTGGTATCATTATGACACCGTTATAATAGATCTTGTACAAACATGTCTTGTGAGGTGTCTATGGAAAAGTTTTGGAGCGGAATCCGTGTTAGTCTGTATGAGCAATAACAACGAGGAGTCCTTGTGGCACTTTAGAGACTAACATACTTATTTTGTGTTGTATCCTTGGGGGCAACACTTTTAGGAAGAAATCACTGGAGACACAGAGAGCTGTAAACCTTGAAGCAGCCATTTTATTGCCACTCACAGAACTAACAGCCAGCCAGCCAAAACTGGCTGAGCTATCCCCTAAAAGTCTAACTCAGTTGTTCATAGCAACACAAGATTCTATTACCACAACAACCAAATACACAGCATTTGGGCATAAGCTTTTGTGGGCTAAAACGCACTTCATCCGATGCATGGAGTGGAGCATACATTAGGGAGGTATAAATACACAGCACATGAAAAGATGGGAGTTGCCTTGCCAAGTGGGTGCGAGGAATCAATGTTAATGAGCAAATTCAATTCAGGTGGAGGTGGACTATGTCTGTTACAGCTATCCCCCTATTCCATTTTGTTTCTTACAGCTGTCCCCATACTCCATTTTGTTTTTGTTCTCCTCCTGTGGCCGCCCTTCCCTGGCTGTTAAGTTGTTTACCAGGGCCACTGCCCTTCTCAAAGGGAAGGCCCCTTAAGTTGTTTACCAAGAGCCATTGCCCTTCTCAAAGGGATGGCCACTTGTGCTGCATGCTAAGTCGGACCACTGCCCTGTTCAAAGGGTTAGTCCTGTTATCACCTTGTTGAACCTGGGCTTGGTGTAGGGCAGGCAATGTCCAGAGCTGCAAGACCTATTGTGTTTTTAAGATCCTTGACATGAGTCATAGGCCTCATGTGCTTTTGAGTCACCTATTGCACAGGACTCTGCCCAGGCATGTCTCTGTGCTCACCTGCAGTTTTTCCCTGTGCCTCCTCTCCTGTGACAGAGGGAGCCTATCAGGATTACTGGCGGGACACTGCCTAAGTTTGCCTTTAAAAACAGACATTTTTGAAACAAACATCAGAAAGGTTCCTGCATTGCTGCCTGGTCTGATCAGCCAGGGGTTTTGGGGGGTCCTTTCTCCGCTCTTGTTTTATTTTTAAGCATACCCCCGCTTTTTAACCCCTCCCACGAAGAACGAATTGCTGCCTAAGAGATCTCCTGATTATCGAGACCGTGCGGAGCCCTCCTTGCTTCTTCTGATGTTGCTGCTGCTTCTGCCTTTGCTGCTGCCTTGGGGACTGGTAAGAATCCCTCTGTGAAACTTTCCCTACTTTTATTTTATTACTTTAGCTGCTGGCTCTGTTTCCCCAGCACACAGACTCAAGCTAAACCTTGGTCTGTGCCTTAAAACCTCTCTTAAACTCTGCGGAGCTTTGCTGCTAAAAATAAGCTTGTGCCTGCTAAACTCTGCTCCCTGCTTTCAGCTGTATCCACGGCTGCAGCCACCATCCCTTGGCTTCCTTGGGGGCTGCCTTGGGAGCTGTATCCTGGGCACATACCACTCTGCCCTCTGTAACTTCCCCATAGCATAAGGTGCACCGTAGGTTTTGCTTTTTAGTTTAATAAGTCATAGTTTGCTAAGATTGTAGAGCTTGTAAGTTTCACCTGCCTTGTTATAGTTTGCTGTTTTGTTACTCTGTATAGTTGCTTGTTATAGTTTGCTTAGAATTGTGATATTTGTTGTTTTGCCTAGTCGTTGATTAAGATAGATTTTAAAAAGCCGTTGCCTGGTTGTATTCTGTATCGGTTTTATTACTTTGTATAAGCTGCTTGTAATTTATATAAGTTTGATTAAATTAGAGGATAGATAAAGTTTTTACTGCTTGAATTCGTCTTCCCGCTGTCCCAACCTCTCCCTGAACTTTCCCGTGTCTGTTTTTCCCCCGTTCCAATCTCCCCCTCTGTGTACTTCTCCGTGTCTCCCTGTTGTAACCCCTTGCTGCTCCCCCTCCCCCCATGTATCTTCCCAAACCCTTTGCCACTTCTTTCCTTTTTTGGGGGGTGTCCCTCTAGCCCTTCCTTACACCTCTCTGCTGCCTCTCCCTGTATCCCCTGTGTTCGTGCTCCCGCTCCTCCGCTGCCCCTTCCCTACCGAAGATCACATCACACTGCTCCGTTTGTCTTCACCCTGCTGCTCCGCAACGTCCCTGAAGTGCTCTCCGCTGCTGCAGCCTGTTTCTTCCCTCAGCCTCTGCCCCTTCTCCACGTGCCTTCTCATCGCTTGCACGTTCAGCGCCCTCCCCTCTTGCTGCTCCCAGACTCCCCTTCAGTGCGCTCCAGCTGCTCTTGTCTCCCGCGCCTCCAGCCCGCAGGCCCCTGAAGACTGCTGCTCTGGGCTTCGGAGTCTCTCGCTGCTGCAGCTGCACTCTCCTCTCGTCAGATACCACTAATCACTCACTCCCCTCCCCACTCCTGTTTCTTGACCCAGCTTTTAGGTACACTCTTGCTATCACAGCCTCACAACTTAAATCAGAAATTTTCTACATTGCATAATTTCTCTTATCACTCGTACTGTACTATTGCACCGTGACTCACATTTTACTTGTGGTTATAACACCCCATTAGTTGCCTCCATTTTTCTAATATACTTAGTATACCATTTTTATATAGAAGCTACCATTTTATTTTGCATTTTCTTTTGGGTACTTTTTGCATTCCACACTGTATCTAGAGTTGTTCCTATATAAAGTTAAGTTGCTTATTGACTGTACTGTATCCCATTGTGCTGAACCCCACTTACTGTACCCCACTGTTAAAACTCCCTACACTGTTCAATAAGAAGAACCCGCCCAATCATTGTCTATTGTAAACACCTTATACACCCCATCCCATCGCATTTCATTGTTAAATTCCCACCACTTCCTTTTTCCTTTAATAAAGAAATTAATTGGCACCCCACCTGTGTGATAATTGCTCCCCAAGATCCCATATACCTGCAGGCAGGGACAGACTATTCTCAACAGTTGACAAGAAGGAGTGGAAATCACTTTGTAAAGTTAAGGAGGCCAATGTAAACAAGGGGGCTCATTTGAAACACTTGAAAAGAAGTGGTAAATATTTAGCAAGGGGAAATTAGTTTTTGTAAAAACAACTAGGAGTACTTGTGGCACCTTCGAGACTAACACATTGATTTAGTTTCTGTAGTGACCCATCCACTCCCCCTCTATTCAGGCCTAATTTGATGGTGCCCAGTTTGGAAATCAATCCATTTCTGCAGTTTCTTGTTGGAGTATGTTTTTAGAAGTTTTTTTGTTGGAGCATTCCCACTTTTAAGTCTGTTATTGAGTAACCAGAGATTTTGAAGTGTTCTCCTACTTTTTTTGAATGTTATAATTCCGGATGCCAGATTTGTGTCCATTCATTCTTTTGCATAGAGACTGTCCAGTTTGGCTAACGTACATGGCAGAGGGGCATTTCTGGCACATGATGGCATATATCACATTGGTAGATGTGCAAGTGACCTACCCCCTCATGGTGTGGCTGATGTGGTTAAATCCTATGACGGTGTCACTGGAACACATATACAGACATATTTGGCACCAGGGTTTGTTGCAGAGTTTGGCTCTTGAGTTACTGTTTCTGTTGTGTGGTGTGTCATTGCTGTTGAGTATTTGCTTCAGGTTTGGGGTGTGTCTGTAAGTGAGGACTGACCTGTCTCCCAAGGTCTGTGAGAGTGAGGGATTGTCCTTCAAGATAGGCAATGTGATATATGCCATCATGTGCCAGCAATGGCCCCCATAATCATGTCATAATAATATCACTGTGATGAATATGGGATGAAACATCACAGCCTCCTCTATTCACACCTCTGTGTCAGACAGTTCCTCAGATTTGTCACCTAAAAAGAGTGGCTCAGGTGGGGGAATCTGCCTCACATCCTCTGCAGTGAAGACCAATGCAAAGAGTTCCTTTAGCCTCTACGCAGCAGCCTCATCTTCCTTGCATACTCATTTAGCACCTCAATCAGCCAGTGGCCCCACTGATTGTTTGGCAGTCTTCCTGCTTATGAGATACTTTAAAAATTGCTGCAACTTGCTCTTCATATCGTTTCAACTAAATACGCAGTATCGCCAAGCCCCATTTAAAAATTATGATTCACATCCCCAAAAATCATAAGATTGTGTTAAAATATTGAGATATAAAAATATACAACCGTGGAGTTTGTTTTCACGTGCCTTTGTTTTCTGAGCCTTTGGGGTGCACCTGCTTCAGATTTTCAAGATTTTCTGCAACTTACTTTTTAAAAATAAACTTTTAAAACAAAACTGAAAATTGAGATTCCCATGCAGTGTCTTGATTCCAGAATTGGGGCTTTCAGAAAGACATGAAATAATTCAAAACTCCCAATAAAATCCCCAAAGACGGTGCTGCTGGCAGCATCTCAAGCAAAGAACACACAAATAAAGGTACTGAGGGTAAATTAGTGACCATTTCTGGTCACACAGTGCATCAGTGGCAGAGACGCTGTTTCCCTCTGCACTGGGCTACAGAGCCTCCTGTTGTAAGGAACAGGGTTACACCACAGCCAGCCACAGATAACAGTGGCAGGCTGGCAGAGTCACTGATTCCTGGGGCACGGGTCAGAGGGCTCCTGCTTATGAGCAGGCAGGAGACATGTACATGCCGAGTAAGCAAGGTCATGCACGTTCTTAACAGAAAGGGCCGTAACCCAAACGAAGCTACAAGTGCCTGCTGCTAGCTCCCTATTGGACTCAAACAACCAACTCCCCTGATCCAACTTGGTGATGTTGGAAATTTGGATGCAGGGTGTGAGGTCTATCTCCAGTGCTAGAACAGGTCTTAGTGCTCATGGAGCGGGTGGGGGTCAGGATCAGACTGAGGGGCAGCCCAGCAGGGCTCTGTTCGGCCAGGCAACAATCTCCAGATCTTTCGCTCTCTGAAAGCACATCCTGATTACCCCTCTTACTGCCGAGCTGCAGGAGGGGCCCAGAACTCCCTCGTCAAAGGGGATTGTGCTAATGACAGGCCGCATCACCAAGGGATGTTGGAAAGAGTCCAGGTTCTCCACTCAGTGCCACAAATCGTCATTATGAGCTGAAATCTCTCTAAGTCACTTAACTATGGCTCCAATTACTGTAGCATCCAAGTGCCTCACAATCTGCAACATTTATCAGTACCCCGTGCGGTCGCTCAGTGCTATTAATACCACTTGGCAAAGATATCAGGAAGATGATGATGCTTCTTAAGGAGAAGGACAGTAACAACAGCATGATGGATAGAGAGGTTTTGATGAAACCAACATGTACAAGGTAACGGGCAGCCCTTGGACATGTCAATGGATGGCACCCTAAAACGTTAGAAGCTGGCACTCTCATAAGTCAGGGGCAATACATAACTTGTTTGTATCTGTGTATAAAGATGTATCTCAGAGGCAATATGTTTATCTGTCCCAGGGGAGAATGGAAAGTCCTGCCATTCACTGAGCCAGTCCATTGTCCTGGGCATACATGTGTGAATGTTCCTGTAACCATTAGCACCGTGCTTCGTTGGCAATAAACCTGGCTAAGTGCCTTTGCTGAAAACCTACCCTGTGGATTTATTGGGTGGTTCACTCGAGGTCTGCTGTGACCTCTGTCTGCGCAGAGCTACGACAGCACACAGGGAGAACACACACAAGCAGCAGAACATCTGTCAACACTGACAACCCCCAACCACTGATCTGATAAGGAAGTGAGCTGCCCTCTGTAGGACTCACGATCTAACATGGCAGAAAACTATGTGTTAGGGAATCCCCATAACCCCTCCCTAAAACACCCCTGTATGTATGGATGTTCTGGGTTGCTAGCAAAAGAGGTCCATATGAACTTAAAAAATATAGTAGGGAAGAAACATGCAATGAAATCCTACACCAAAGACACTAAAAGATATCACACCACAAAAACACCAGAAGATATCAGTATATAGTGAAGGAACCCTCAAGCAGCAAGAAAAGGAAAATGAAGTGCTTTATAAAGAAGAGACTGGTCAAATATACCTCAACTTACCATATATGGACAACTGAGTTGGCAATCAGCTAAAACTCACCATTAGTTTACTAAAACTTGTCTACCATGTAAAAACAACTGTATTATTGCTGTATTATATTCTTGCTGTACATCATTTACAATGTGCATAACATTGCTAAACTGTTTAACCAACACAAAGATAAAAATCCTCAAAAGAATAACAGCCAAGAACATGAACTCAAGTTAAAAACAAAGTGGTAAAAAATATATATGTGACATAGTAAGTACAAATTGGGTAAACCAATTCCCTGGTAGTACCAGTCATAATTTGGATTAGTGACACTGCATCCTAAGTGAGGCACATGTTATTCAAAACCATCTTGTTCAGGGTCTGGGTACCAATAGTACATCCTGACAAGACAATATTGGAGAAATTGGTTATGGTCCATTCTCTTGGCTATCTGGAAGATAGCATCCCTAAGAAACAACCATCTACGTCAGCTACTGATGTATCACAGAGTAATCCAACCCATAGAACAAAGAAGCTAGACATCCCTCTTCCCTGCCTAGTAAAGTTTACCAGAGGGTGACAACTAGCAGTAAGGGTAGCCAATAAAATGAATAGACAGCACTGTGTAGTAACTAATTGCAAAACATTTATATATAAAGGCCTCATTTGTAATGTCACCACTCTAAATTTGTTTTACTTCTCATATACATGGTACAGTGGAACACATTGTAACAATGCTTATCCCAGCATTTCAAAACACTCAGCCTACTACTACTGCCGATACAGGTGATAACTGTCATTGCCCTAAGAGGAGTGTGTCACTCTCTGTGGTGGCAACGAAGTAAAAGGGCCAAACTACTAAGGCTCAGTCATAAAATTAAATTCCTCAGTCATGGTCCCAGGCCTAACATTCCCAGGTCCACCGTAGGGGACTAAACTCAATTGGAAAATAAAATCTATCCATCAATCTTACGAGGGAATGTGCGAGGGAATATGGGACAGATGTCGCATTATGAATGGTAAAGTAAGGTGACCACATAACAGTGTTTAGCCCACTGGCTCATCTTCAGTCCATGCATTATGATTTTCTGGAATGATGGGTAAACCTCCTCCCCATAAAAATACAAAACCTGGGGGAATGTAGTTGAAAGAAGGCCTAAGACTTGAGGCCCTATATGAGAGGCCTCGTATGAGGTCTGAGGCCTGGGCTAAAGTAGTCAGAACTTTGCAGTTATAAAGTAAAGTGACGCTGTGAAGAAGAGGCAGGCACAGCTCACAGAATCTTGCACCAACAAGGCTGACATTGCAGAAACACACATTCTTAAGTAGTGATAGGCAAAATATATATACTGTGAAGGGGCAAGGCCAGATGGCTACAGTAAAGCACTGAGGAACAGGTATGTTAGCCCCAGGCTAAACAAATTCCTAGTACCTTGGTAACCAAATGGCAGTTGCTTCAGGTTAATCAAGGCACCTGGGGCCAATTAAAATCTTTCTAGAAGGCAGTGGAGATAGCTACTTTAATTAGAACAACTGCAGCCAATGAAGGCAGGATAATCAGGGCATCTGGGTTTAAAAAGGAGCTCACTCCAGTCAGGCAGGGAGGAGCTATAGGAAAGGAAGTGCGTGTGAGGAGCTGGGAGCAAGAGGCACAAGGAGCTGAGAGTGAGAGGCTGTGCTGCTGGAGGATTGAGGAGGACAAGCGTTATCAAACAGGAAGAGGAAGATCCTGTGGTGAGGATAAAGAAGGTGTTTGGAGGAGGCCATGGGGAAGTAGCCCAGGGAGTTGTAGCTGTCAACAGGTGTGTTGTAAACAAGACATGAGAAGTCCTTCTTCCGCTTTACTCTGCGCTGATTAGACCTCAACGGGAGTATTGTGTCCAGTTCTGGGCACCGCATTTCAAGAAAGATGTGGAGAAATTGGAGAGGGTTCAGAGAAGAGCAACAAGAATGATTAAAGGTCTTGAGAACATGACCTATGAAGGAAGGCTGAAAGAATTGGGTTTATTTTGTTTGGAAAAGAGAAGACTGAGAGGGGACATGATAGCAGTTTTCAGGTATCTAAAAGAGTGTCATCAGGAGGAGGGAGAAAACTTGTTCACCTTAGCCTCTAGTGATAGAACAAGAAGCAATGGGCTTAAACTGCAGCAAGGGAGATTTAGGTTGGACATCAGGAAAAAGTTCCTACCTGTCAGTGTAGTTAAACACTGGAATAGATTGCCTAGGGAAGTTGTGGAATCTCCATCTCTGGAGATATTTAAGAGTAGATTAGATAAATGTCTATCAGGGCTGGTCTAGACAGTATTTGGTCCTGCCATGAGGGCAGGGGACTGAACTCGATGACCTCTAGAGGTCCTTTCCAGTCCTAGAGTCTATGAATCTATGAATCTATGAATCATGCAGCTGTTCCAGGAGGCACTATAGACAGCTGCAATCCACAGGGTCCTGGGCTGGAACCTGGAGTAGAGGGCGGGCCCGGGTTTCCCCTAAACCTCTCAACTCCTGATCAGACACAGGAGGAGTTGACCTAGACTGTGGGGAAGATCACTGAGGTGAGCAAATCTGCCAAGAAGTGCAGGACTCACCAAGGTAAAGGAGGAACTTTGTCACAATACTCAAACAAATTCCAGAAAGGTGGTACCAGATCACCCCGATACTAATCACATTCCCCAAAGACAACAGGAGCATTCCGACTCATCTTAAGGATAAGTCAAGATAACAGCATGATGGATCAAGATGTTTTGATTGAACCAACATGTACAAGGTAATGGGCGCCCCTTCTTTACATCAGTGGGTGGCACCCAGATACGTGAGGAGTAATACATAACTTGTTTGAATCTGTGTATAAAGATGTATCTCAAGGCAATGTCTGTCTGGATGAGGGAAGAACGGAAAGTCCCACCATTCACTGAGCCGGTCCATTGTCACACTCATACCTGTGTTAGTGTTCCTGTAACCACTGAGCGAGGGCATTAGCACCGTGCTTCGTTTGCAATAAACCTGACCAAGTTCCTTTGCTGAAAATGGAGTCTAGGGATTTACTGGGTGGTTTGCTCAAGGTCTGCTATGCCAGCTGTCTGCACAGAGCTGTGACAACACACAGGGAAAAAACACACTTGGAGCCGAACATCTGTCAACAGTGATCACCTAGTCTTACCGCCTATATAACACAGGTCAGAGACCTGCCCCAAAAAATCCTAGAAATGAGCTGTGAGAAGAACTTCCTGCCTTGTTTTAACAATCATCAGTGCTGGAGAATCTGCCACAACCCTTGGTAAATTTTCCCAGTGGTTAATTACCCTCATTGTTAAAAAAATTACACCTTAGCTTGAGTCTGAATTTGTCTAGCTCCTGTTATAACTTTCTCTGCTAGATTGAAGAGCCCATCATTAAACATTTGTTCTTCATGCCAGTATGTACAGAATGTATCCAAGTTGCACCTTAACCTTCTCTTTGTTAAGATAAATAGACTGAGCTCCTTGAGCTGCCACTCTCAGGGTATGTCTACGCTACAGGATTATTCCGATATCACAGAAACCCATTTTTGGAAACAGATTGTATAATATCGAGTGCACGTGGCCACACGAAGCACATTAATTTGGCAATCTGACTCCATGTATCGAGGCTAGCGTAGATTTCCAGAGCATTGCACTGTGGGTAGCTATCCAATAGCTATCCCATAGTTCCCACAGTCTCCCCCGCCCATTGGAATTTTGGGTTGAGATCACAATGCATGATGAGGCAAAAACAGTGTTGCGGGTGATTCTGGGTAAATGTCATCAGTCAAGCCTCCCTCCGTGAAAGCAACGGCAGACAATCATTTTGCCCCCTTTTCCCTGGATTGCCCTGGCAGATGCCATAGCACAGCAACCATTGAGCCGGTTCATTTTCCCTGTCACCGTATGTCTACTGGATGCTGCTGACAGATGCGGTACTGCTGTGCTACATAGCAGCATTCCCTTGCCTTCACAAGTTAGCAGAGACGATTACCAGTCATATTTTACCGTCTGCTGCTTTGCAAATTGGCAATGACGGTTACCACTAGTATTGTACTGTCTACTGCTGTCATAGGTGCTCCTAGCTGACCTCGGCAAGGGCACATGGACAAAAATGGGAATGACTCCCCAGGACATTCCCTTCCTTACGTAGAGGTAGAGTCAGTCCTGCCTAGAATATCAGGCAAGTCTACTAAAGAACCAGAGAGGCAAACGGCCGCTCCGAGTTACAGCCCCAGACATTCCACAGAAATGATGAGCTGCATGCCATTCTAGGGGGTGCCCCTGCAACAATGTCACTCATTGCTTCCCTCTTCCCGTACCCTTCCTGGGCTACTGTGGCAGTTATCCCCCTATTTGTGTGATGAAGTAATAAAGAATGCATGAATAAGAAACAACACTGACTTTATTGACAGGGAGTCATTCCCATTTTTGCCCAGGCACCCTCGACCGACCTCACTGAGGCCAGCCAGGAGTACTCACGGGATGATGACGATGACAGCTATCAGTCATATTGCACCATCTGCCATCGGGGAGGGAACGCTGCTGTTTAGCACTGCAGCACAGCATCTGCCAGCAGCATCCAGTAGACATACGGTGACATTGATAAAAGGCGAGAAACATTTTTTTACCATTTTCTTTTACGGGAAGGGAGTGTGTGTGATGACATATACCCTGAAACACCCGTGACGAATTGTTTGACCCTTCAGGCTTTAGGAGCTCAGTCAAGAATGCAAATGATTTTCGGAGAGTGCGGGAACTGTGGAATAGCTAGAGTCCTCAGTCCCCGCTCCCTCCGTGAGCGTCCATTTGATTCTTTGGCTTTCCGTTACGCTTGGATCAGCGCCTTAAATTTCATGCAGCACTGTGTTGAGTCCCTATTGTGGCCTCTGTCTATTATAGCCTTGGAGATTTTTTCAAATGCTTTGGCATTTCGTCTTTTGGAACGGAGTTCTGATAGAACAGATTCATCTTCCCATACAGAGATCAGATTCAGTATCTCCCGTACCGTCCATGCTGGAGGTTTTTTTTTGATTCTCGAACTGCATGGTCATCAGTGTTGACTGGCGCACCATGCTGGGCAAACCGAAAATGAAATTCAAAAGTTCGCAGGGCTTTTCCTGTCTGACAGGCCAGTGCATCCAAGTTCAGATTGCTGTCCAGAGCAGTCACAATGATGCACTGTGGGATAGTGCCCGGAGGCCAATACCTTCGAATTGCTGCCACACTAACCCTAATCCGACATGGTAATACCGATTTCAGTGCTACTCCCCTCATCTAGGAGAATTACAGGTATCAGTATTAAGAGCCCTTTATATCAATATAAAGGGCTTCGTTGTGTGGACGAGTGCAGTGTTAATGCGATTTAATGCTGCTAAATCTGATATAAACTCATAGTGTAGACCGGGCCTAAGACAGATTTTCTAATCCTTTTTTCATTCCCATGTCTCTTCTCTGCACCTTCTCCAATTTATCAACGTCCATCAATGTTGTGTATTTGGTTGTCATGGTTTTGGTTCCTATGGCAACTGAGTTAGATTATTAGGGGTTAGTCCAGCCAGCTTCGGCCGGTTAGGGAGTTTTGTGTCTGTAAATAAATGGTAGTTTTGTTAGCTGTCTGCTGTCTGGCCTCAAGTGATTTCTTCCTAAACCAGCTGCCCCCAAGGATATAACAAGTGGCGACGAGGGTGGGATTCCGGTGCTGCTCCAGTAACAGAAGGAAGTAGAAGTCAAGGTAAAGAACAAACCAAAAAACTGCTTGTTTGCACTGACTGTGAAAGTGAAACTAAAAATCATGGCTACTCCGACCGGGCCACTGGAACCTTTTGATGAGAATATAGAGCAGTGGCAGGTGTATACTGAGCGTTTTGAGCTTTTTGTTATTGCAAATGACATTACAGAAGAGAAGAGGGTGCCACTATTCTTAAGTGTTGTAGGGGCTAAAACCTACTCCCTGATACACAGCTTACTACACCCTGTTAAGCCTGAGACTAAATCTTACAGCAACATCGTGGAAATCCTGAGCTCCCATTCTTCCTCCAAACCACTGGTAATTGCTGAAAGATATCGGTTCCACAAAAGAGACCAAAAAGAAGATGAAACAGTTGTACAATTTGTAGCAATTTTAAAAAAGCTGGCAGAACACTGTGAATTTAAAGAGATGTTAAATGATGCCCTGCGTGACAGGTTAGTGTGTGGCCTCTACAGTGAAGCTATACGGAAGCGCCTTGTCATAGTATAATTCCCAAATCTGGACCTTAGCGTCCAGGATATGGGTACTAGCATAAAGTCCTCTAAGCTTAATTACCAGCTTAGATTCTGTAGCGCTGCCACCAATCAGGAATTTTTAGGGCCTGATACCCTCTGGTCCCCCAAAAACCTTCCCAGGGGACCCCAAGACCCAGATTCCTTGAGTCTCACAACAAAGGGAAATAAACCATTCCCTCCCACCTCTTTACCTCCTCCCAGATCTTTCCTGCCTGGGTACACTAGGAGATACCGTGATTCAATTCCTTGAAACACAACACAGAGAGATCAAGTTTCTCTCTCCCCTTCTCCCAGAGGCAATACAGATTCAAGTTCCGTGAATCTAACACAAAGAGGAAATTTACCTTTCCCTCCCTGCTTCCCCCTCACCCAGAGGCAATACAGATTCAAGCTGTGTGAATCTAACACAAAGAGGAAATTTATCCTTCCCTTCTCCCCACCAATTCCCTGGTATATACAGACTCACTTCCTTTGAGCCTTAACTAGGAGAGAAAAATCAAACGGGTCTTAAAAGCAAAACTTTTAATAAAAACAAAAGAAAAAAGTAAAAGGTTTATCTCTGCACTTTAGATGGTAAAAAGTTACAGGGTCTTTCAACTTATAAACAATAGAAAGAAACTTTCTCCAGCAGAAAAACAATTTAAGCTACTTCCAGCAAGTACACATATGCAAATAGAAAAAAACAAATTAAAAGACTATGATCGCCTTTTCTTACTTACAATACTGAATAGATAAGAGACTGTAGCAGGGAGATTGGCAGAAACCTGGTTGCGCCTCTAGCCCCGTCCAGGACCCAGAGAGAACAAAGCCAAACCCAAAACCCACAACAAAGGCTTCCCTCCACATGAGGTTTGAAAGTATCTCGTCTCCTGATTGGTCCTCTGGTCAGGTGTTTGGGTCCCTGTTTGTTAACCCTTTACAGGTAAAAGGGACATTAACCCTTAACTATCTGTTTATGACACGCCTACTGACAGAGGCTCTGCTTACATTACAGAAGGCTGTTGATATTGCTGTCTCCATGGAACTGGCTACAAGGGAGGCACAAAACATCGGTGCATCCCCTGGGGTGCAAAAAGTATCATAAGAACCTACCCACAAAACTCTGCAGAGTCAAGAACGTTACCTCTGTGGTAAGCCGGGTCACCAGGCATCAGAATGCTGGTGTAAGGACCTGGTGTGTCAACACTGAGGCAAAAAGGGACACATTGATTGTGCCTGTAAACAGTAGAAAAAGAGGCCTGTGGTCTGGCCGACAAAAAGAGGAACCCTGCATACCCTAGAGCAGACCCAGGATGATCAAGGTGACACCTCATCGCAAGAGGAAGTGCCACTGCATGTTCTGTCTTTGGCGGTGGGCTCACATGAATACTGGGTAACCCCATTGTTGGATGGCAAACCTATACGCATGGAACTGGACACCGGTGCAGCCGTCTCGCTGGTCTCCGAGACTGTGTATAAAGAGAAGCTACAGCATCTTCCACTTAATGCAACAAAAACTGTTCCAAAGACATATACGGGAGAAGCTGTGCCCATGTTGGGCACTATTGATGTTAAGGTGGAGCTCAATGGACAGGCTGCTAAATTGCCACTGTTTGTGGTGAGAGGTAACTACCCAGCCTTAATGGGTAGGTCTTGGCTTGGGAAGATTCTGCTGAACTGGGCAGAAGTGCACCGGATGACTAAAGAAGAAACCAGTCTAACCCCTATACTAAGGAAACATGCTCCTGTTTTTGGAGATGATCTGGGAAGTATGAAGGGAATCACTGTGACATTGAACATTACACCTGACAGTCCACCAAAATATCTGAAAGCCCGAACTGTGCCATATGCCATCAGGCCAAAAGTTGAAGCAGACCTGGAGCGCCTGGTCACCAATGGAGTCATAATACCAGTTACCCATAGCTCATGGGCCACTCCTATCGTTCCTATAGTGAGGAAAGATGGCTCTCTCCAGATTTGCGGTGATTTTAAAGTCACTGTAAACCCAATGTTGTGTGCAGAGCAATACCCGCTTCCCCGCATCGATGACCTCTTCACAGGCCTGGCTTGGGGACAAAAGTTCAGTAAAATTGATCTGAGTCAAGCATATTTACAAATGCACCTCAATGAAAAGTCCCAAGAGCTGTTGACTATTGTGACTCATAAGGGGCTTTATCAATACTGTCGCCTACCCTTCGGAATAACGTCTGCTCCCGCCCTGTTCCAGAGGGCTATGGACCAGATCTTGTGTGGCTTGTCAGTGTTGATTACAGATTGCTCTCACCCCTCACTCCACCGATATGGCCACCAGGTGCCCGTTATCTACCGGGTAATGAGCGTTGGGGTAGGGAGGAGGTTCGATCACTGGATGCCCTGGGGGGGGGTGACAAGTGCCCAAGGGTAGTGTCGGGGATAACGCAAGCAATCAGTCGTAGTGTTAAAGATTAAGGATTTATTAAATGAGTCACAGATAAGGATAAGGGACCACACGATTAGTTACAACTTGGGCTTACAATATAATACTAGAACAAATAACACAAACACTACAATTACAAATAGAAGCTGGCCCTGGTATTTTTCTAAGTCCCAGTAATTATTCAGGTCGTCCCAGGGGTTAGTAAAAGTGATATTAGTACTATTAGTAACCATAAATGCAGCAGCTAATCTTACTAAACACAGGTCGTGAGGCTTGACTGGCCCCCCTTGCTTTCAAGGCTTCCTGGTCAACGGGTTTCCCCTAGCAGGAGCCTTGGGGCGGCTGGAACCAGTCTTTGCCTCTTATCTAACAGCACAGTTATACTTAACAGCTAATTCTACTTACACACACAAACCACGAAAGTTTCATTACGGCCGGCAAGCTGTCAGGCTTCAGGAAACACGTGAGCCTGGGAGAAACCTTCAGGGTGATCAGGCCTGGATACGGTTCGACGGGAATTCGTGTTCTCTCCACCCATCCCCGGGAGTGGGCCGACAATATATAACGAATTTTTCGTCATAATTTATGATAAGCCAATTGTGGGGTCGCGAGTGGCTCATGCCCATACAAGGGAGGCAATCGGGCCCCAGCATCTCTACCCAGGAAGCGACTGTCGTGGGGGAACTTCCCCTCCTCAGGTCGGCCGACCGCAAGGTGCTGTTTCCTGTTACAAGTTCTGCTTTCTGAGCAGCTACGTGATCAGTGGCAGTTCTGGGGGCTGGGGGAAAATTCCGTTGGGGGGTGGAGGCCGGAGCACCTGTTGTCTGGCCCTGGGGCCCAACTTGGGGGTCTAACATGCCCCCATGCTCCGGCCGACAACGCCCAACGTACCTAAACCTCAGTGTCCGAGTCAGCGTCCGCTCCTACGAGCGGACGTGTCTCAGTGGCCGAGGCGATAAGGGCACTTCCCACCATCCGCCGAACACAGGCCTTAACAAAAGCACACCCGAGGCAGAGGAGGCAGAGGCCCACCACGAGTGACACAAAAAGGGCCTGAAAATAAGACTTATAGGCTCCAAGGCCCAGCCATTCCAGCCATGACCAGAAGCGGAAGGTCTCCCTGGACTCACGCACAGCGGTTCCCAAGGCCTGAAGGTCATTAATCACTTCAGTTAAGTTTCCAGAAATAGAAGACAGAGAGATACAGCACTTATCTTTAAACTGTGGATACATAGATACGAGGGTTTCACAAAAATCCCGTGATTGCAACAAAAATTGTATCATTAAGCGATTCTGAAAAGAATAATCTGCTAATTCACCTAACCGCTGATTAACTAAGCTAAAGCCCTTTGCAGTGGTGTTGGCTAGCGTTTCTATAGCCAACGATTGGAATAATACTTGCTCACGCAATAACATATATCCTACGGGGTTAAACGAGACCACTGAAGATACTACAGAGGACAACGCACCCTTTGCCCTCTCCCACCATCCCCAAGAACGTCGAACCCGCCCGGCTGAACTGGACTGCCAGGTCTTAACGTAAATGCCACCTCCTTTTATTAGAATAGAACCAATGGTACATACACCTCTAGGATTGGGAGGAAGCACCGCATAGGCTGCCTTGCCACACAGCCAAAAGTGCCCGGGTCTGAGGAACCAAGGGGAAAAGGCAGAGTCCTGACATGCCGAGCCTCCCTTAAAAACTAACTTCTTAATGTGGCTGTGGGATAGATATGTGTGTTTAAGGGGCTGATAAAAGTTTTTGCCGTTATAAGTGTTGCCGCCGGACCCAATTTTCCGGCCGCGGTTACTGCATAAAACGGGGGGTGGGGACGTACGATTGAAAATAGGGCTGCTGGCCGTCTCATTTCCATCTACCAGCTGCCACTGGGAACAATTGGGGTAGGCCCCAACCCAACTGGTTTCTGTTCGATTATGTCCCAAAAAGGCCCAACAGTGGGATGCCATGGGCCTTTCCCCAGGTGACAAGGGGAGTGGGCCCATACGACGTACCCTAATTTCATTAAAAATAGGAAAAACAAGGGGGGAAATGGGGTCAAAAAGATCATTTGTGCAACCTGTCCATTGTACGGTGGGGAGCCACTGAGCAAAGGGGGAAGAACAATTGAGGGGATTATTAATACTACTAAAGTTAAACACTAACGGCAATAAATCAAACAAAGGCCTATTTACAGACAGCCTGTTAGAACATGCGAGGCAGTTATCAGAGGTCAGTGAGGATAAGTCGATGTTTCCTCCCAGGGCTTCCTGGATCCAATAGGCTGCGAACAGAAGCTGATGGATATTTTCGCCCACACGATACCGCCTCGGGTTCAGCAGAGGTGGGTCCCTCTGATCGTTGTTTTGGCCTCCCGCCGCTATGGCGAACTGTAAGACAGAACAGAAGGCGGCCTTATTGGCCCCCGTTAGTTCGTTCCTGACTCGGAACGCTTGCTTATCCAGTTATGATGGACCAAGGTGTGGGTGCCCCGGGCATCCACAATTGTGTAGGTATTAGGATATTTACCTGCACTTACAATTTGTGCCGCGTAGGGTTCTCGGTGACCTGAGGCCTGTGGCTCAGCCACCCAGACTAGTTGGTCAGGCTGATATACGGGAGTCCAGGGGCCTCTAGGTCTGGGACTGATTTCAGGCCAACGAGAATAGTTTGCATTGAGAGAGATTAGAACCTGCGGTAATAGTGCACTCCAACCCTTATAGTCAGCGTTGGGATTAACTGAACGTATCATGGTTTTCAGAACCCCGATTTTCCGCTCTACAACACCATTACTTTCGGGGTGATACTTCAAGTGAATATGGAGGGAAGCCCCCCATCCCAGCACTAATGCTTCGAAACGTTTGCTGGTAAACGGGGGTCCTCCATCTGCTTGAACTTCGGAGGGCACACCCCATGCTGCGGCGACCTGTTGCAGTGCCCCAGCCACAGCCGCAGCCGTGGTGGTATTCAGAGGGATGCAGTGAGTTTGACGGGAGCCCAAATCTACCACTACCAGAGCCTTTGGGTGGCGACGGGCTCCAGGTAGGGGTCCCATTAAATCTATTTGCCACACCGCGCCAGGAGGGAAATACTCCGCAGCGTACGCCCACCGCTCGTAACGCGGGCGGTTTTGGGACTTGATTTGTGCACACTTAAGGCAGGACTGCACGATTCTTTCACAGTCCTGCCGCCGTACCTCAGGTTTTCCCTGAGCACCTAGGGCTAACTGATTGTATAGGCGGCCGCTAGGCAAATGCCCCCAATCCTCATGAAGCCATCGGAGGAATGGGTCGGTGTTTAGCTGGGGCTGCTGCCCCAGGCACACTTGGGGGGCTTGAATTTCCCTCATTTTGTGATCCAATTCGGAGTGAAGGGGGTTAGAGTCAGGACGATGTGACGGGCAATGGGTTATAAACCAGGGCCGGGAGAACTTACGTATGAGGTCAAAAATAGTCTCCCACAGGGGCGTGAACGCTGTGGGATTAGCCTCTCCCGTGAGGATGCTGAGACAAAATTGTGAGTCTATACCCAATACGACCTGAGCAGAAACGGAATGGGCCTGGGTAACGTGTTGGGCAGCGAGAAGGACCCCATGAACTTCGCTATGTTGGGCCGATAAACCCGGGGGAAGGAGATCAACCTGAAAGTGGTCGCATTTAGCACAGAGAACTCCTGCCCAGGGGGTCGGGGAAGTGCCCCCGTCGGACACAATCCAGGGGTCATATTTTGTTTCTATACACAAGGGCTCCGAGGCCGCTGGGAATCGGACATCGTTTGGCAGCGATTTAAGCGTCCATTCCCGCCACGTGATTTCCCCCAAATAACACAGCTGTTGCCACGTTAGGCTGGTTCCGTGAAAACTGGGGGGGGGCAGCCGCGTGAGCCAAGGAATGAGGTGTACCTCTGGGCCGATCAGGGTCCCTTTACTAGATAGCGGGGCCCAAATGCGTGCCTCGCCTGCGGCTAATAACATAAGTCCTATGGGTCCATATCGATACTGAGGACCCTTGAGCCGTCGGGCCCAGTTATAGACCGGTTGCCCGTCTTGTGATACCGAGTATCCATAGTGATGTTGTGTAAAGAAAAGGGTAATGATAAAAGGTGAATCCCTTTTATATCGCGCTAGCCGTGGGTTAGAGGCAAACCAGGTGGCTATTCGTTCCAAGCTCTTTTGGGCCTCAGGACTCCATATTTCCCGTTTCCGTTTGGACGAGAGGGGTTCCTGGATCGTTTCCAGGTCTACAAGGTGTTTATCTGGAATGAAGTGTCGGTGATAATTAATCAGGCCTAAAAGTCTCTGTAGTTGCTTTTTATTCTCGGGTGGGTCTTTAACCCAAGGGTCTAAAATCCCCGAGGTGGGTTGGCCACAGTTATAGGGGTCATAATGTTGGCCTAAGAAGGAAAAGCTTTGAGAGGGCACGAGGTGGCTTTTTCTCTCATTAATTCGCCACCCATTGGCCCTTAGTTCGGCTACCACGGTGTTAGTGACGTGTTGGACTATGTGTTCGTTGGGCCCAATTATGATTATATTGTCCACATAGGCTAGAATGGTGGTGCCCCCAGTGGCTTCTACCCCCTTTAAGGTTTTTGCAAGAGCGGACGTGGCCAAGGCGGGTGAATTACAGAACCCTTGAGGGCACACCTTCCACTGATACTGTGCGCCCTGGAAAGCGAAATTTAGGATTTGGGGTTTGTCCTCCAACGGGATTTGATAGAACATATCCTTTAAATCTAGGGTGCAGGCCCACCTCCCACTGGCATCGCTTAGCTGTTGCCGTATTTCTGGAATGGTGGCTGGGCCTGCGAATGGGAGGTGTCGGACTCGGCTATTCGCCTGCCTATAGTCGATGACCAATCGAAATTCAGAGGGGTTGCCGGGCTTGGGGATACCCCAGCCGGGAGATAGATAATTTGACGCGGTCGCCTGTGTTATCCGTCCCTCCTTTAATAATTGGTCGAGGAGTTGCTTAATTAGGGGGATGCCTTCAGGCTTCGTGGGAATGGGGGAGAATTTCCATGAACTGTTATTAACAAGCTCGGGACTATAAGTGGGGGGGGCTTCGGGCGACAGGGTGACAGGCAGAGCCTGACAGACTTGTTTTTGTAATCGCAGTCGTTTGATATCCCCAACCCCCAGCAAATTTGTTCCTCCCAACAAAGCCTTAACTTTTCGCTTATACCCCTTATGAATCAAAGTAAAGCTGACTACAGGCTTTTCTTCAATACTGTTAAGACCCTGAATAAACATAGTAGAATTTGTGGATACATGAGGCACATCGGATTTTATAACGGAGATTTGAGCTCCGGTGTCCAACAGAAAAGATACAGGGGTGTGAGGGGGTTTGGGACCGGCTACCAATAGGGTGTGATATGGTCGATCGTCCCAAGTGTCTGTGGAGGCCGGGGCGCACCCTGCCTCTACTCGTTTTTTGTTCTCAAATAGTCATCCCAGTCCTTCCATCCTAACTGTTTCCCCAAATCTTGCTGCTGGGAAGCGGACATCTTCCGCAGTGCTTCCTTGGGGATCCCCTTATGTAACAGGAACCCAAAAAGTGCTCTTTCAGCCTTGGTTCGTTCAGGGTGTTTAGGCTGACCCTTGTTAACAGGGCTCTCAGCTGGAAGGCCTGAAATGGGGTTCTTCGGGACTGGTGGCATTCGGAGCCGGGACACGGCCTCATATAAGGTAATAAGGGGTTGCCCAACCCAACCATGCAACAACAGGAGTCCCCCTGTGTCAATCGGTGGGGCGCCATCTACGGCCAAGTCCACCGCGTCCCGTTGGACCGGAATTTGAGTGGGGTCTGTGACATAAATAAAGGGGACACCTGACTGAACCTGTTGCTGGTCTAAATTTAACGGTACCGCTTGTGGGTTCCACACTACGATGGACGCTCCGGCAATAGCCCAGATGATCTCATGGGGTGTATTTACGCTGCCGGGAGGTACATACAGTCCCTTAAAACTGCCTTTCATGGCCAAGACGGCCGCGGCCGGGGTGGTGAGCGGCCATACCTCATTTCCCAAGAGATGATGACCCGGGAACCCCGATGCCCAATTGGACGTTTTGGCCAGAACAGCGGCTTCCTCCCTATCTACCATCTCTGCCCCGTGATCCAGGGCCAGACGACCCAGCCACACTAGGGGTGCCTCGCCCTCCCTGCGCCTCGTGTCTGCTAAGAATTCCTTCATCTCCGCCTTGGTGCGAGTTCGGTACTCGGTAGTCGTAACTGTCTGACCTGTATAATAATCCACCTTACTTTTGGTGATAGCAACGGGCATGGCCTCCATCTGCCCCTTCTTCTCAGGCGCAGGTGGGGCTGAGGGGAGTGCGGGATAAATTAAAGGGCAAGGGGGGGCTTCATAAGGGGGTGGTCTCCCGTCCTCCTGCTCTTTGCCACTTATCTCACACTCTGCGTTGTCGGTGTCGTTAGCAGCGGCTTGTTTAGCAGCAAACATAGTGCTTCCATGAAGGACCGCACAGAGGTCCAGCGCTTTGTTTAATGCGCTGAACAAGACTGTGGACACGTCTTCCGACTTATACTCATCTGGTCTAAGTTTCTTTGTCCGCCTGGTCTGTTCCAATTCCTTCACTAAGTGGACTAACAACCCGTGGGCTGGATCACCCGGCTGTACCCGGGGCGGGGGTATGAGTTTGGGAACGGTGGCCCCGGATCTTTTTATGATACGGCTACACTCCTTCCAAATGCCAGACGGTGTCTCGGTCCGACTAGTCTCCGCAACCCCCGTGCACTGGGGTTGCAGGGAACTATCGGCCGGCTGACATTTAAAGGTGGGATGGCAATGGAGGAGACATCCTACGGCAGGCAGGGTTAATGAGGTCGTATAGTTTTTTGACCCTGACCCTGATTCTATAATACAAATCCAATCTAGGGTGGGCTTCGCAGACTGTCTGCTGGCCACTTGGTGAAATTGCAGGTGTTGAAATTGCTCGAGCTCAGATTGTTCACGGTCCCCACTACACCACGGGCACTGACCCTCCCGAAGGCATCCTGTTCGTGACGCCATGTTGATTACAGATTGCTCTCACCCCTCGCTCCACCGATATGGCCACCAGGTGCCCGTTATCTACCGGGTAATGAGCGTTGGGGTAGGGAGGAGGTTCGATCACTGGATGCCCTGGGGGGGGGGTGACAAGTGCCCAAGGGTAGTGACGGGGATAACGCAAGCAATCAGTCGTAGTGTTAAAGATTAAGGATTTATTAAATGAGTCACAGATAAGGATAAGGGACCACACGATTAGTTACAACTTGGGCTTACAATATAATACTAGAACAAATAACACAAACACTACAATTACAAATAGAAGCTGGCCCTGGTATTTTTCTAAGTCCCAGTAATTATTCAGGTCGTCCCAGGGGTTAGTAAAAGTGATATTAGTACTATTAGTAACCATAAATGCAGCAGCTAATCTTACTAAACACAGATCGTGAGGCTTGACTGGCCCCCCTTGCTTTCAAGGCTTCCTGGTCAACGGGTTTCCCCTAGCAGGAGCCTTGGGGCGGCTGGAACCAGTCTTTGCCTCTTATCTAACAGCACAGTTATACTTAACAGCTAATTCTACTTACACACACAAACCACGAAAGTTTCATTACGGCCGGCAAGCTGTCAGGCTTCAGGAAACACGTGAGCCTGGGAGAAACCTTCAGGGTGATCAGGCCTGGATACGGTTTGACGGGAATTCGTGTTCTCTCCACCCATCCCCGGGAGTGGGCCGACAATATATAACGAATTTTTCGTCATAATTTATGATAAGCCAATTGCGGGGTCGCGAGTGGCTCATGCCCATACAAGGGAGGCAATCGGGCCCCAGCATCTCTACCCAGGAAGCGACTGTCGTGGGGGAACTTCCCCTCCTCAGGTCGGCCGACCGCAAGGTGCTGTTTCCTGTTACAAGTTCTGCTTTCTGAGCAGCTACGTGATCAGTGGCAGTTCTGGGGGCTGGGGGAAAATTCCGTTGGGGGGTGGAGGCCGGAGCACCTGTTGTCTGGCCCTGGGGCCCAACTTGGGGGTCTAACAGTCAGAAGTTCAGTGCTATCTGGATGATATCCTGGTCACTGGAAGGAATAAAGGGATCACTTAAAAAATTTAGAGGCTACCCTACAAAGATTGGAAGAGCATGGCCTACGAGTTCACAAAGACAAGTGTGAATTCTTCAAGCCCTCTGTTGAATATTTGGGACACATCATTGATTCTGCAGGTCTTCATAAGGCCCTGCAAAAGTTAAAGCTATTGTGGAGGCTCCCCCACCTTGAAATGTAAGCCAGCTGCACTCGTTTCTAGGACTACTGAACTATTATGGAAAGTTTATCTCACAGTTAGCCACGCTGCTAAAACCACTTGATGAGCTCCTGGGGCAGAACAAGGCCTGGAAGTGGACTGAAGCCTGTGATGTTGCATTTAACAAAGCTAAGGATGCATTGCTAAATTCTAAAGTTCTAACGCACTTTAATCCATCCTTACCCCTACAACTGGCCTGCCATGCCTCCCTTTATGGAGTAGGAGCAGTCGTGTTACACATTATGCCTTCGGGAAAAGAGAGACCTATTGCTTTTGCTTCATGCACTCTAAGCAAAGCAAAAACTAACTACGTCCAAATCGAACGTAAGGCATTAGGAATTGTTTTTGGAATTTGGAAGTTTCATCAGTACCTGTTTGGGCAAAAGTTTACTCTTCTCACAGACCATCGACCTCTAATGTCAATTTTTGGACCCTACACAGGCATTCCCCCATTAGCTGCTAGTCGTATGCAACGCTGGACATTGTTACTTTCAGCACACATATATGAAATCAAATATCAGAAATCCACTCTGCATGGCAATGCACATGACCTCTCAAGGTTGCCTTTGCCGGTCAAATATCAAGATAGTGCCCAAAAGGAAATCTTCTACTTTGAACAGGTAAAGAATACACCCATCACTGCTACTCAGATAAAGAAGGCAACTCGCGTTGACCCAGTATTGTCCCAAGTTATGAACCTGGTAATGCATGGAAAATCTCGACAAACTTCTCCGGTCTCACCCAACCTTGTTACCTACATGTCCAGAAGAACAAAGTTATCGGTCCAATCTGGTTGTTTGTTGTGGAGGAGACGTGTCATTATTCCACCACCACTGAGATCACAGATGTTAGAACAGCTACATTCCGGTCACTGTGGAATTGTGCGCATGAAGGAAATTGCACAAAGCTATTTTTGGTGGCCTAGATTGGACAGTGCTATTGAAAAGAAGGCAAAAGCTTGTATGTCATGTCAGGGTGTGAGGAATGCACCCCAGTGGGCACCCCTACACCCATTGCACTGGCCTGATAACCAGTGGCAACGTATTCACATTGACTTCGCTGGCCCCCTTGAAGGAAGCATGTTCTTGGTGGCAGTAGATGCCCATTCTAAATGGCCAGAAGTCTCTATAATGCAGTCCACTACTGCAGAGTTGTCATAAACAGATAGCTAAGGGTTAATGTCTCTTTCACCTGAAGCACCTGACCAGAGGACCAATCAGGAAACTGGATTTTTTCAACTTTGAGTGGAGGGAATTTTGTGTCTGAGGTCTTTGTCTGTCTGCCTGTTTTCTCTGAGCTTTGGAGAAGTAGTTTCTGCTTTCTAATCTTCTGTTTCTAAGTGTAAGGACAAAGAGATCAGATAGTAAGTTATATGGTTTCTTTTCTTTGGTATTTGCATGAATATAAGTGCTGGAGTGCTTTGATTTGTATTCTTTTTGAATAAGGCTGTTTATTCATATTTCTTTTAAGCAATTGACCCTGTATGTGTCACCTTAATACAGAGAGACCATTTGTATGTATTTTTCTTTCTTTTTTTATATAAAGCTTTCTTTTTAAAACCTGTTGGAGTTTTCTTTACTGGGAAATTTCAGGGAAATTGAGTCTGTACTCACCAGGGAATTGGTAGGAGGAAGAAATCAGGGGGAGATCTGTGTGTGTTGGATTTGCTAGCCTGATTTTGCATTCCCTCTGGGTGAAGAGGAAAGTGCTTTTGTTTCCAGGACTGGGAACGGAGAGGGGGAGTCACTCTGTTTGGATTCCCAGAGCTTGTGTCTGTGTATCTCTCCAGGAGCACCTGGAGGGGGGAAGGGAAAAAGGATTATTTCCCTTTGTTGTGAGACTCAAGGGATTTGGGTCTTGGGGTCCCCAGGGAAGGTTTTTTCAGGGGGACCAGAGTGCCCCAAAACACTCTAATTTTTTGGGTGGTGGCAGCAAGTACCAGGTTCAAGCTGGTAACTAAGCTTGGAGGTTTTCATGCTAACCCCCATATTTTGGACGCTAAGGTCCAAATCTGGGACTAAAGGTATGATAAGAGTACTATCCAAAAACTACGGGGACTTTTTAGTCATTTCGGTCTGCCAGAACAACTTGTGAGCAACAACGGACTGCAGTTCGCCTCTCAGGAGTTTCAAAATTTTATGAAGGCAAATGGGATACACCACATCACGTCAGCACCATATCATCCATCCACCAATGGATTAGGTGAAAGATTTGTGCAGACAATGAAACATGCTTTGAAATCAGCAAGGGGACAACATTCCATCCAAAATCTTCTGGATACCTTCTTACTTTCCTACAGAAACACACTTCATGCTACGACTCAGGCATCCCCAGCCTTTCTAATGATGGGACGACAGCTGCGCACTTGCTTTGATCTGCTGAAACCTTCTGAACCCCGACAAATTGTGCAACATCAGCAGCAAATCAAGTCATCAGATGGGCACCTAGAGCAAAAGACCGAACCTTTAGCCCGGGACAGCCAGTTTTGGCTCGGAATTATACTTCCAGAGCTAAATGAGTCCTTGCCACGATCATCACTCAAACAGGACCTGTTTCCTACACAGTCCGGACTGCAGAAAATCTTACCTGGTGGTAACATGTAGATCAGCTGTTGCCAGGTAATGCCAGTCCTCAGGACACATCTGCAGTTGAGTGGTCTGACTTCATCTCTTCCAGTGAGACACCGAATCACCAATCACCTGTTCCTGACTGTTCTCCTCCATTACTGCCAGCGGCTGAGATACCCCTTTGCCCAGCACAAGCTGATACCACCTCCTCACCTGTTCGTGCTGCAGACCCTGAGCCCATGGTACTTTTGGGTGCAACAACACCAGAAGTTCACCGTAATCCACCTAGAGACAGAAGGTCTCCTCATCGGCTGGATCTTTAGCTAGGGTGAACCTATGTTTATGGGGCAAATTAATCTCCAGGGTTTAGCCGGGAATGGAGGCAGTCTACCCAGCTTCTCTAGTCTAGTGTGTGTTTTATTTAGGGAATGTTCTTATTGGCGGGGGGAGGAATATGTTGTGTATTTGGTTGTCATGATTTTGGTTCCTATGGCAACTGAGTTAGATTATTAGGGGTTAGCCCAGCCAGCTTCGGCCGGTGAAGGAGCTCTGTGTCTGTAAATAAATGGTAGTTTTGTTAGCTGTCTGCTGTCTGGCCTCAAGTGATTTCTTCCTAAACTGGCTGCCCCCAAGGATATAACAATCAAGCACTGTAGACACCAGAACTAGACACAATATTCTGGCAGCAGTCACACCAGTGCCAAATAAAGAGCGAAAATAACCTCTCTGCTCCAACTTCAGATTCTCCTGGTTATACATCCCAGATTGCAGTAGCGTTTTCGGACGCAGTGTTGCAGTGGGAGCTCACGTTCAGCTGATTAACCACTATGACCCCCAAGTCATTCTCAGAGTGACTGCTTCCCAGCGCTGCCTCCCCCATCCGGTAAGGATGACCAGCATCCTTTGTTCCTAGACGTACACCTTTACATTGAGCCGTATTAAAACACAGATTGCTGAAGAACGGAAGGACTAAATGAGTTTCCCAAAGTCACAGAGGATGTCATTTGAAGAGCCTGGAACTGAAGCCAATTCTCCTGTATCCCAGTCTAGCACTTTAACCACTCAACAATCCTTTATCTCTGGAGCTAGTGGCTGTGATGGGGGCAGCTGCCATCTCAGCATCCTTAAATTACCTGAAACTCAGAGAATTAAGCTCCTGTGACATCAGTAAACAGGAGGCCACGAATAATTCCTTTTCCTGATGAAAACGCTTAGTAATGCTTTGTCCTGAATCTATTGAGGGCCAAATCCATCGGCCAGAGGATAGTGGACAAGTAACTCCACATGAGCTCCAAGTGTGACTCAAAGTGGGCTAATGGGACGTAGGGACATAGGCCTGGAAGGGACCTCCTGGGTCAAAGAGCCCAGTCAACTGCTATGGCAGGTGACTCCATAATATCACCCGGTGCATCAGCCTGTGTAAACAGGGTCGCAGTGAGTTCTCCCCTGACAGCAGGCTGGGATGGAGAGAGACTTCAGGAGCAAACTCTATTTATATAAACACGTCTACTCTGAGTAGATATCCAGCAGACAGAGCGGTGTTGTTCAAAGTGATCAACTTTGGCTGGTGCTGGGTTACAAATCACTGTAGTACTGAATGCAGGGGTAGTGCAATGTTGTTATCAATGTTGATGACTTTATTTTTATTTTTCGATTAGCTGTTAAACCAGAGTTACCTTAAAGACAGTCTGCACTGTAGATTTTTTGCGGGGTTTATAAATATGTTATTGACCTTTTAATGTTAGACCCCGTACAGATATTTTAGATTTTTTTTCCGGTAAGCAATTGAACATTTTTTGTTATGACAGTAAAGATCCATTGTATAGGTTTATTTATTTTTATATGCCCTCTGGATAAATTGTGATGACTTACGAGTTTTTTTAGAGCAGGATGGCTTTTTACAATAACTTTATTTGCTTTGACAAGCGCTTGGGCTTGTAATGTTGTAGTGCTTAGTAAGCAGCAAGAGCAGTTTACTTAGTTTTAGTTTGTTTTTTGGAGCTGTTAATGCTTTGGTTTAGTATGCAGCAGGTGTTTCTCCCCAGTACTGGTACTTTGTATGATTATACTAACAATACAGATAGTTTTAATGCTAGGATACAACACGAAAGGGAACTTATTGTTGGGGTGTCCAGAGCAGGTGTTTTCATTAATCCCTTTTTCAAGCTTCCCCATGCACTAGCTGCTTCTTTTCTTTAGGTTTATTGTAGTTTTTTAAGGAACAACCCAGTAACTACTGCACAAACCTTTTATGCTCTTTTTCTGTTTTACTTACTAGCAAGATATTGTTTATATACTTCACAATTTTTTTGTCTGCAACAATTTTTTAAACATATTTTTACAGCAGTATGGAATATTGTTGGCGTATCGCAGTACCCCCAGGAAAAACACTTGAGCAATATCAAGTACCCTGGAACACAGAAGCTGGATTTAAAGTAGACTTTAAAAAACATTTGTCACATTCAGTACAGAAACCGCTCTTTTTCTGAGATAACACCTCCAGCGGCACAGGATATGCAGCTACTACGGGGGGTTCCTGCTTAGCAATTTTGTTTAACCCTCAATCTTACTGTCAGCCTGGGGTACTTAAAACAAAACTCCCCTTTGTGGTAATGGATCAATTCAGTCGTCCCCAAAACACAAACTCTCCAACCCTCCAGCCCCGTCCTCCTCCTTTATTCAGGAGACTCCACCGCCCTGCCTGCTGCAGTTAGCATTAGTTCAGGCTTGCCACACCAACTGCCTCATCTCTTCCCTCAAATCTCTGCCCCCTGCTCTTCCAATTCTGGGCCAATGTGAGGAGACCTGGACTCTCCAACTTCCCTGGGGGTATGTCTTGGGTTTGGTGGTAGAAGATGGGGGCTGCTTTCAGGCCGACCAGCCACCTGCCCAGGATAGGATATGGTCTGGGGCTCCTTATAGAGGTTCTGGAAACCTGGGCAGCTCTTACCATGTCCCGGCTCTGGCTTCAGGTCTTTAGAGGGGTTGGAGCCTCAGGTAAAGAGAAGGAGCGGGGGGTGGGGTTCTGGGGAAGAGATGGGGCAGAGGGAGGGGCAAAGGGGGAAGAGCATGAAGCAGAGGATTGTGGTTTCAGTTAAGAGATGGGGAAGAGGGAGAGGCGTCAAGGAAAAAGGAAAACTAGGGGTTGGGACACACAGGGGACAAGGTCCCTGCATATGTTCTGCTTTTGCCTTTTGAACAGGTGGTCACCCTACAATGAATGGGCTGGACTGGGATAGGAGCTACCTGGGCCTCTCTGCAGGAGCTGATTCCCACTCCCACCCATAGAAAGCAGCTGGGGCAGCATAAACACAGGGGACAAGGAGGGAAACTGGGCCTCAGTCTCTTGTCAGGACTCCTGTGCATCAGAATCTCGCTCACACACGCAACTCTGCTTAGGGAGGGGGGAATGGGCTCAGCAGGTGTGCGGTGCTGAGACATCAACTGTGTGCAGGGGAAATTGCCTGGAAGGCTTCTCCTGCATTAATCTGACAGGACTCAGTCATAATCACCTGGCTGAGGGTGCAGGGGAAGGGTGGGTTTCCGTGTACCTTGAATATCCCCTGTCCACAGCTCCTGCAGCCCTCATAGATCACACAGCAACCAGAGCACTCACAGTGAATCAGGACTCAGACTGCAGAACAGCTCTGCAGCTTCCTCCATGGCCTATGGATGTTTAACGAGAGACAGGACAGGGGCAGCCCAGGTGTCATAGGAAACAACATCGACGTCCCTTCTCTTTATTGACTGTATGAAGAGTAATTCTGAGGTCGGAGCAGCTGCAAATAGGGAGCTTTATGGGCCAGCATCCCACCTGTCCCCTGGCTCTCCACAAACACAGTCACTTTGTAAATGCTGCTGCCTGCCTTGGTCTCTTTCCCCCTGTGTGCTGTCCTCACTCACCAGCATGTGCGCGCAGTCTCTCTCCCATTCCTCCAAGCCTTAGATCCCATCTCAACCTCTTTCTATAGAGAGGAGATGAGTAGATCATCTTGTCTCAGATGTAAGGGTCCAGGATGGAATAAGTGTATGTGTCCTGGGTTTTTCGTCTCCTGTGTCAACAGTGCTGGAACTGGATGATGAACTGACCCTTCACTTGATGAACAATCTGATTATCCTTGATCGAAGGTGTTTGCTTTTCATGCTGTACACGACTGGGTTCATAAGGGGCGGGACCAGAAGGTAGACATAGCCCAGGAGAATCTGAAGCAGGTAAATCGAGCTGTTCCCAAATCTATGTTTCACAGACAAAACCATCTCTGAAGTGTAGAAAAGCAGGACGACACAGAGGTGAGAAACACAGGTGTTCAGGGCCCGAAGACATTTTGTCTGCGACACAACGCTCAGCACTGTTTTGAAGATCATCACATATGAGAGGAAGATGAACAGTGAATCCAACCCCATCATTAAAAGTGAAATATGCAAGCCATAGATGTTGTTGACTGTGATGTCTGAAGAAGCCAACTTCTTGACTTCCTGGTGCACACAGTAGGAATGGGAGAGGACATTGTCTCCACAGTATTGGAACCGTTTCAGGAGAAGGGGGAGTGGGAATATTACAGTTATTCCTCTTAGCACACACACCAGTCCCATCTTGGCTATTCTTGGCAGGGTTAAGATGGAAGCATATCTCAGTGGGTTACAGATAGCGATGAAGCGGTCAAAGGCCATCAACAAGAGTATGGAAGATTCAATACATTGAAGAGAGTGAATAAAGAACAACTGGGTAAAACAGGCATTAAAGCTGATTTCCCTAGAGTTAAACAAGTATATGCCCAATATCGTCGGCATGGTGGCTATCAATAAGCCAAGGTCTGTGACGGCCAACATGGAAAGGAAAATGTACATGGGCTCATGGAGGGTTGGATCTGTTTTTATAAGGAACAGAATGACTGAATTTCCTATTATCGAAATAACATACATTAAACAGAAGGGGATAGAAACCCAGAGATGGACGTCTTCCTGCCCTGGTATCCCAGTGAGAAGGAACACTGCAGAGTTGAATTTGGTGTCATTGACAGCTGACATAATGTACTGGACAGACACAGGTAGTTTTGAACTTTAGTTTCTGAAAGGAGAAATAACAGGAGACTAGATGATATTTAGGGAGACATCTTTCTGCTCTCAGTGCAAGTCTAGAGGCTCCAAGGATCTCAAAGAAAATGAGCAACTACATAATCTTGGATTTTCACGACCACCAGGAAGATAGGCACTGCCAGACTAGATCAGACATGTGGTCCATTCACCTCAGTATTTAGTGGCCATTTAGACTCATAGACTTTAAGGTCAGAAGGGACCATTGTGATCATCTAATCTGACCTCCTGCACAAAGCAGGCTCAGAACCCTAGCCATCCACTTCTATAACAAACCCCTAATCTATGTCTGAGTTATTGAAATCTTCAAATTGTGGTTTGAAGACCTCAAGCTGCAGAGAATCCTCCCACAAGTGACCCATGCCCCATGCTGCAGAGGAAGGTGAAAAACCTCCAGGGCCTCTGCCAATCTGTCCAAGAGGAAAATTCCTTCCTGAACCCAAATATGGCGATCAGCTAAACCCTGAGCATGTGGGCAAGACTCACTAGCCAGCTCTCAGGGAAGAATTCTCTGCAGTAACTCAAATCCCATCCCATCTAACATCCCATCACAGACCACTGTGCATACTTACCTGCTGATAATCAAAGATCATTTCCTAGATTCTTCAGAAGAAAGTGGAACAAGTCTTGCAATAGGCTGCTCCCAGAGAGTTTCCCCCTGACATCCACTACTTAGACATATTTGGTGGTGTAAATCAGGAAGGCTTAGAGCCCTTCCAAGACTTTTTAAAAGAGATCCTAACAACCTTAATGGGATTTATTTTTTTATCCATATAAACATCTCATCCCTCTTTGAAGCCTTCTAAGCTCTTGGTCCCATCAATATCTTGACCTGGGAGTTCCACAGCCTATTGTGCACTATGTGCATTTACAGTTGTGACCTTCCCACACACACTCTTTCTGGCCCATTGTATGATGGCATGTGTGCAAGTGCACGGTGATATTGGTCATTGTATTTATCTGTCCTGGATTGAAGCTATTTATAAATGTGTCTGCCTCTTCCCAGCACATGGGATAAATTCTTAGGGCCTGATTCTGAAATCAAGATTGTCTTAATGGCATCACTGCAAATTTACATGGGTTAATTGCTTCAGAACAGGGCTCTATTAGCTTTCCCTGACCAAATGCACCAGATGATATACTTTGACCCCCAAGAGTCCCTTCAAGAAGAGCTGAAATTCTTTGCCTCAACAATATTGACTGAATCCAGACAGTCCATTCACCATACAAGCTTCTCTTTATTCTCACAGATCCTGCATCCTGTCACCAAGCAAGGGTCCGTAAATATCTGCAAAGTTACATGGGTGAAGAGTGGAAAACCAGGTTTGCACTAATATCCACTTGAACGTGCAAGTTATTTCTGCCATATGCATGAAAGAGGTGATGGTGAAAATTATATACAACCACTGTAACACTCCCCTTTTCTGCACCTCAGCTTGACTCTTTGCTGAAACACAGACAAAGGGTTCTGTTATCTCATGACCTTTTCAAAAGACCTGTCCACGTATCGCAGAGGGATAATCTTCATGACCCCAAATGTAAGTGTTAGAAAGAGCTTCTGGTCATTTCCCAGGAGACAGTGTCATACAGCTGTTCACTGAACAAAGAGTTAAGAGCTCAAACCTATTGCCAACAATATCTGGAGTACTACTGAAATACTTTCTAAAGCAAATATCATTAAGCAGTACAGTTACCACTGCTTCTGACTTTCAGAATACAGGCATGTCATGAATGTTTGGTTTGTAATATCTGTATTACAATGAAAAGATTTGGTATAACATTTACACATCTGTACTTTAGCATACACGTGTCAGTCCATTCTTTTCCCTCTGATCCGCTTTCAGAAATGATTTCTTGGCTTAGAGTGGGACTTAAAATGTAACGTCTTTCAACGGGATTTCTTCAGAACCTGAACAGACTGCAGCTTCCCAGTCCTCATTCAGTTTATTGCCAGCAAACAAAAGTCTAGTAGCTCCTCTGTCCCTGGGTTAATAGCTGACTGGTTCTCCTCAGGTTCTGTTCTGTCAGACTGCAGACTGTATCCGAAGCGGTAACAGCCATTGGGATCAGTATAGAAAATATTCATTCCCTGAACTCTCACTCTCTAGTACATGGTAACTCCAGCATCTCTTACTCAGGCACGATGAGGGTTTGCAGGTAGTGGATTTCAAAGTCAAATGCAGGAGTATTCATGGAAATGGAACTTCATTTCCCACAGGAGAGTCTCCTATTGCTCTCTCTCTGACTGTCTTTGTCCTGTATTCATAAAAGCTGTAGCACCTGG
This sequence comes from Gopherus flavomarginatus, assembly GCF_025201925.1. Taxonomy (NCBI): domain Eukaryota; kingdom Metazoa; phylum Chordata; order Testudines; family Testudinidae; genus Gopherus; species Gopherus flavomarginatus. The sequence goes on along the minus strand of NC_066617.1, from coordinate 370,182,495 downwards.
GAACAGCATTGTATCAGACATGGAGCTGAGCTGTCATCATGAATGTGTGTGTTAAACCCAGTTGTTAGGATGGTAGCTTTATAGCTACATTGTGTTGACTGTTTCTGTTATGGCTGTACTGGATGAAACCAGGATGGTTCCTGTTAGTTTAGTAGCAGGATGCTGGAAAACAAGCGGAAAGGGAAGCAACAGCTTAAGAAAAGTCATCTGTCAGTAAGCTCTTCAGGGAAGCTGAGAGATCACTCTGTAGGGATCTGGGAAGAGCCTATTTGCGGGCTCCAGGCACATTACACAGCTTGCTGAGAGTCTCTTCATACCAACAGACACAGATGCCGCTGGGGAAGTCTGAAGGCCCTCGGCCTGCCTGGGTCCCCGTCAGAGTGGGAGGGTTTGGGGTCACAGACATGTACAGGTTGTTGTTTTTAAATTATCTTATTCTCTCATGTTATGCTTTATTCCTAGTGTTCAAATTAAACAGTATCTGGGTTTAAGAAGGCAGGCTGGTCACTTGTCACTAGTCACAGGCTCACAAAGAGAAGAAACACATGTGCCTAAACCACTTTGACCGGCAGGGAAAACACATTCGACCCACAGTGTGCGGTAGACAAAGTTAGACAAGGTCCCGGTCTGAGGGTGGGAGGATCATGGGATTTCACTCAATGTGAGGGAAAGCTATTATGCCTGACATATGGCACTTGGAGACCAGAGGAAGGGCAGAGATGTAGGTAGCCCTGTAACTCTTAGGGGTATAAACAAGGCTGAAATGCTGGAACCCGCACCCAGTCAGGAAACAGAAATATGCCCTATTGGACCTGTTACCACAGAGCAGTGCAGATCTGAATTCCTGCCTTCACAATCAAACAAGAGAATAAAATAATTTTATATGCATTTACCGATTACATTTCCTGGAACAAATAAACCTGAGATAATTTGTGATGTAGTCACTAATATTCCATGGGGTTTCAGGATCAGGCCCAGAACACACTGCCCCTCTAGAAATGGGACAACCTGACAAATCCTATCCAGGGTACTGGAGTTTTAACGCTCTGAGCTCACTTTGAATGTCAGTTTTCTGTGTAGCATGAATAACCCACCTTGGTTCATGGGCAGGTGTAGGGGAGAGATTGCCAAGTGACCAAATGCTCCTGCCCTCCAGCCCCTGTCTCTGTATCACACCAACAGACCAGCTGAGTTTGCTGCTGCTGCACGGAACATCTGCAAATGGAAACACTTTGCAGTCTTTCCCCTTCACTTCACGTTTTAAAAACAACGAAACCTCTCAACGTACCCAATTCCTGCTAGACGAGTAGCTGCTGACACCAGAGGTCTTCAGCCTAAAGGAAAAAGTGTCATCGGAGAAGTAGCAGGCAGTATCTGTTCAGACAGGGAGGCAACTGTGTTTATGAAGCATTCCTGCACATTCCCTTGGGGGCCACTTGGCCATCAGGGAACTTCAGCTGCTTGGCTTAGTGTGCACCAGCTTTAACCCCCATCGTGGCCAAAGGCAAACTGCAGAAAGACAAATCACAGGGGATGTGTAGTTGTCCTACCCACCTGGACTGCAGCACAAGCCCTGCTGCAGGCTCTATTCCTGGAATCCAGGCTTTTTATCACTGTTCATATGATTTTGATTAGTCACCTGGCTATCTTGGAGACGTCCGAGGGGTAGTAATGAACCTGTCACAGCTGTGATCTTGCTGAAATAAAACAAAATAAAATAGAATTATAATAATATAGTAGCATATTTCTCCCCAGCAGCCCCCTCTCCTGTATTTCTAAACCATGGCGCAGGCCAGGGAAGGGATATTCCACAATGCTCTGTACCTGGAAATTTCCCTTGAATCGTTCCAGGAGGGGAGGTCCCTTCCCTTCTCCCTGAGGAATGAAAAAGGGGACCCAGGATCCAGGGCTCCCCAAAGTTAGGCACAGATCTCAGTGGTCCACTTGTAGCTAGGTCCTTCCACTCAAAATCTCTGGGCCTCCACAACTGCTCTAGGATGCTCTCCAGCTCCCTGCTAGCACAGGTTCATCAGAGATGTGCTACCAGGGCCTGTCACAGCAGCCTCTGACTGCAGGATCTGCTGAAGCGTGAATTGTACGGGGTGGAGGGGACTGCACAGACATGGTAGGGCAGATTTGAGTAGCTGATGGGCACAATACCCCAGCCCAAGACTGGTTCAGATGCTTTGAAATTTCTATGTCCTGAGTCCAGCCATAGACTCAGTCAGTCCAACCTTCATTTATGTTATGAGGAAGAGGAAGATGAAACCCCTCCAATTTCTCTTGGTGATTCAGGCAGTTGAAGCTGGGCAGCATCATTGGGTCAAAATTGTGGGGGGGAGGCACTCTGCTTTCCAACACAAACCATGAAACTCTAGGTCAAACCATGAAACTCTGTCTCTAGTTCTACAGGGGGCTGCATAAGCCCCCCATCAACCTTCCACACTGAGCACCCTTAGGGTGACCATAGTTCCCAAAGAGAAAACAGGAGACACACAGTTTCTCACCCTAGTCCCCTCACCCCTGTGCAAAACTGTCATCCGTCACTGGAACCCAGTAGGGGCCCCCGCAAGTTTCAGGAAGCTGTCACTTGTGGCTGCAACACTTCCTCCTGATTCCCAGCTCTGCTTCACCCCCGTCTTGGAGCTGGCATCTCCACTCACCTGCCCCAAAAGTTCCTCCGCTCCCCACTTCCCCACTTTTATGATAGAAGTGTGCATTTGGCCTGTTTTCTGTTGCCAGCTGATCACGTCTGCAAGAGCAAACAGGACAAACGCCTCCTTCTGAAAAAAAATTTTTTGAGTAGGTTGGAACACTTGTATTAATATCACTGGGCAAAGATATCAGGAAGATGCTGAGCCATGTTAAGGAGAAGGGCAGGAACAACAGCATGATGAATAGATATGTTTTGATCAAACTAACATGTACAAGGTAATGGGCAGCCCCTAGATATTTCAGTGGGTGGCACCCTAATACGTTACAGGGTGGCACTCTGATATGTCAGGGACAATACGTAACTTGTTTGTATCTGTATATAAAGATATATCTCAGAGGCAATATGTTTATCTAGCCGAGGGGAGAATGAAAAGTCCTGCCATTCACTGAGCCAGTCCATTGTCATGGGTATACATGTGTGAGTGTTCCTGGAACCATCAGCACTGTGCTTCGGTGGCAGTAAACTGAAAACTGGCTCTGTGGATTTATTGGGTGGTTCACTCGAGGTCTGCTCTGTAGGACTCACGATCTAACATGGCAGAAAGCTATGTGTTAGGAATCCCCTTAACCCCTCCTGAACCCCCCCCCCCGAGAGTTTCACAAAGTGTGGATGTGCTGGTTTGCTAGCCAAAGAGGTCCATATGAACTTAAAAATTATAGTAGGGTAGAAACACGCAATGAAATCCTACAGACCAAAGACACTAAAAGATATCACACCACAAAAACAACAGAAGATATCAGTATATAGTGAAGGAACCTCAAGCAGCAAGAAAAGGAACATGAAGTGATTTATAAATAAGAGACTGGTCAAAAACACCTCAGCTTACCATATATGGACAATTAAGTTGGCAATCAGCTAAAACTCACCATTAGTTAATTAAAACTTGTCTACCCCGTAAAAACAACTATGTTATTGCTGTATTGCATTCTTGCTGTACGTCATTTACAACGTGTATAACATTGCTAAACTGTTTAACCAACACACAGATAAAAATCCTCAAAAGAATGGCAGCAAAGAACATGAAGTCAAGCTAAAAACAAAGTAATAAAAAATATATATGTGACATAGTAAGTACAAATTGGGTAAACCAATTCCCTGGTAGTACCAGTCATAATTTGGATTAGTGACACTGCATCCTAAGTGAGGCACATGTTATTCAAAACCATCTTGTTCAGGGTCTGGGTACCAATAGTACATCCTGACGTGGCAATATTGGAGAAATTGGTTATGGTCCATTCACTAGGCTATCTGGAAGACAGCATCCGTAAGAAACGACCATCTAAGTCAGCTACTGATGTATCACAGAGTAATCCAACCCATGGAACAAAGAAGCTAGACATCCCTGTTTCCTGCCTAGTAAAGTTTACCAGAGGGTGACAACCAGCAGTAAGGGTAACCTATAATATGAATGGACAGTACTGCGTAGTAACTAACTGTGAGACATTTATATATAAAGGCCTCATTTGTAATGTCACCACTCTAAATGTGTTTTACTTCTCATATACATGGTACAGTGGAACACATTGTAACAATGCTTATCCCAGCATTTCAAAACACTCAGCCTACTACTACTGCCGATACAGGTGATAACTGCCATTGCCCTAAGAGGAGTGTGTTGCTCTCTGTGGTGGCACCAAAGTAAAAGGGCCAAACTACTAAGACTCAATCATAAAATTACATTCCTCAGTCATGGTCCCAGGCCTAACATTCCCGCGTCCACCACAGAGGACTAAAAACAATTGGAAAATAAAATGTGTCCATCAGTCGTACGAGGGAATGTGCAAGGGAATATAGGACAGATGTCGCACAATGGCATAGTAAGGTGGCCACATAACAGTGTTTAGCCCAACTGGTTCATCTTCAGTCCTGGCACTATGCTTTTCTGGGATGATGAGTAAATGTGGGGAAATGTAGCTGAAAGAAGGCGTAAGACTTGAGGCTCTGTAGCAGAATCCTGATATGAGGCCTGAGGCACAGACTAAAGTAGTCAAAACTTTGTGTTTATAAAGCAAAGTTGAGTTGTGAGCAAGAAGCAGGTCCAGCTCACAGAATCTTGCATGAACAGGGCTGACATTGCACAAACCCACATTCTTAAGTAGTGATAGGCACAATATACATACCTCCAATAAATTCCAGAAAGTTGGTACCAGAACTTCCTGATACCAAACACATTCCCCAAAGACAACAGGAACATTCTGACTCATCTTAAGGATAAGGTCAAGATAACAGCATGATGGACAGAGATGTTTTGATGGAACCAACATGTATAAGGTAATGGGTGGCCCCTGGTTACGTCAGTGGATGGCACCCTGATATGTCAGGGGTGATACATAACTTGTCTCTATCTGTGTATAAAGATGTATCTCAGAGGCAATGTCTTTGTCTGGCTGAGGAGAGAATGGAATGTCCCGCCATTCACTGAGTCGGTCCCTTGTCACACACATACATGTATTAGTGTACCTGTAAACACTTAGGGAGGGCATTAGCACTGTGCGTCATTGGCAATAAACATGACCACATTCCTTTGCTGAAAACCGAGCCTGTGGATTTACTGTTGCTGTGTTAGGTACAAGTGCAACCAGATTAATTTTTTTTCCAGTTCTTCTATGACTTGTTTTAGTGAATTTTTGGTGGTATTGGGTATTATTTAATATATGAAGACATGTCTCCTTTTAGTGTAACCAAAATTTGTATCTTTCCTGTATTGAGAGGGTTTGTAGCTCATCCATTTTGTATTTCAGTCAACCAGGTTTTCCAGCCTTCTGGAGCAGGAGGTGGCTTTTTTGGTTTTATTGTTTTTACAGTTTGAGTAGCAAGCCCCATGCAGATTAGATTAACATCGTCCTTGCCCTCTTTTACAGTAACGGCTTGTTTGATACACATATTTGAGAAATGTATGATTATTTTTACTTGCTTTATTGTTTCAGCTCCAATTACATTTTTTTTCTGTGATGCCACACACACTTCTCCTGAATTACATGTGCACCAAACTGGAGAGGCAGTGTTTTCACATCATATGTTTGCTTGTTTTTTTGATATTTGTTGTATTTGTTCAGTTTGTAACTGGGTATGAGCGAATGAGCTATTGGAATAAGAGCAAAAGCAAAACTGTCATTGTGGTCCCTGCTCACAATGAAAGATGCACACCATGCTGTAGCCTACGAATCCATGTACAGATGACAACTTAGTTTCATGCAGTGCACACTAAATAGAAATCCAGCAAAATGCACTGCGCCACCTAGAGACGGACACACAGCACTGAACGAAGACCAAATCGGTCTGGAGGAATCAGCTTGGCGATTCCGTAAGGTCTCCTCTGGCTCAGCCCCTGGCAGGATCGAACCCAGAATGCACAGCACCTCTAGAAATCGGACCCATTCAGAATCCGGACTTGGGATATTGGGGTTTTAACACTCCGAGCTCGCTTTGAATGTCAGATCTCTGTGTAACTTGAACAGCCCAATGCAGAGCCTGGGCAGATGTAGGGGAGGGGTTCCCAAGCTACCTAGCACTGCCTGCCCCCCGGCCCCCTCACTGAGTCACCCCGACAGTCCAGCTGAGTCCTCGGCTGCTGTGCAGAACATCTGCAAATGGAAACAATTTGCAGCCTTTACCTTTCACTTTGTATTTTAATGATAGTGAAACCTGCCAACGTACCCAATTCCTGCTAGACGGGGAGCCACTGAACCAGGGATCTTCACCTTAAAGGACAAGTAGTCATCGGAGAGGTTACACGGGCAGCAGGCAGTATCTGTTCAGACAAAGAGGCAACTGTCTATATGAAGCATGTCTGCACATTCCCTTGGGGACCACTTGGCCATCAGGGAAACCCAGCTGCTTGGCTTAGTGTACACCAGCTGTAACCCCTGTGACAGCCAATGGCAAAAAAGATATCTTGGAATTGGAAAAAGGTTCAGAAAAGGGCAACAAAAATGATTAGGGGAGTGGAACAGCTTGCATAGGAGCAGAGATTAATAAGACTGGGACTTTTCAGCTTGGAAAAGAGGCAACTAAGGGGGGATATGACAGAGGTCTATAAAATCATGAGTGGTATAGAGCAAGTAGATAAGGAAGTGTTATTTACTCCTTCTCATAATATAAGAAAAAGGGGCCCACAAAATGAAACTAATAGGCAGCAAGTTTAAAACAAACACAAGAAAGTATTTTTTTCATGCAACGCACCGTCAATCGCTGGAACTCCTTTCCAGAGAGTGTTGTGAAGGCCAATAGTATAACGAGGTTCATAAGGGAGCTAGATAGATTCATGGAGGACAGGTCCCTCAATGGCTATTAGCAGGATGGGCAGGAATGGTGTCCCAAGCCTCTGGCCATGGCTACACTGGCGCTTTACAGCACTGCTCTCCCAGGAGCCCCTCTCTGCCTGAACACGGGTTGCTCTTACAGGCCCAGCTCACTAGGTGACATCTACCCTGTCTTTCCATCCACACTCCAAGGAGGACTGGAGAACTGAGCAGGATAATGACATCACAGGTATCAAGGAGGCTGAACAGCTGTAACATAAGAATGGCCACACTGGGTCAAACCAAAGGTCCATCTAGCGCAGTATTCTGTCTTCCGACAGTGGCCAATGCCAGGTGTTTCAGAGGGAATGAAGAGAACAGGGAATCATCAAGTGATCCATCCCCTGTCGTCCATTTCCAATTTCTGGTAAAAAGAATCTAGGGACACTCAGATTATCACCAGATAAGTCTGCTCAGTGGTCTGCGGGGAGATGTTGGATGGGATGAGAACTGAGTTACTGCAGATAATTCCTTCTTGGGTGCTGGCTGGTGAGTCTTGCCCACATGATCAGGGTTTAGCTGATTGCCATATTTGGGGTCGGGAAAGAATTTTCCTCCAGGGTGGATTGGCAGGGGCCCTGGAGGTTTTTCGCCTTCCCCTGCAGCGTGGGGCATGGGTCGCTTGCAGGTGGATTCTCTGCAGCTTGAGGTCTTCTAACCAATTTTGATGATTTCAATAACTCAGTCCTGGGTTTGGGGTTGTTATAAAAGTGGGTGGGTAGGGTTCTGTGGCCTGCTTTGTGTAGGAGGTCAGACTAGATGATCATATTGGTCCCTTCTGACCTATGAGTCTATGAGTCTATGAGCATGGTGGGTCATCCCTGCCCATCTTGACTAATAGAAATTGATGTACTTCCATGAAATTATCTAGTTCTTTTTTGAACCCCCTTATAGTCTTGGCCTGCCCAACATCCTCTGGCAAGGAGTTCCCTGGCTTGACTGTGCATTGTGTGAAGAAATACTTCCTTTTATTTCTTTTCGACCTGCTGCGTATTCATTTCATGTGGTGACCCCTAGCTCTTTTGTTCCGAGAAGGAGTAAATAACACTTCCTTATTTACTTTTTGTATACAAATCATGATTTTACAGACCTCTGTCATATCCCCTGTAGTTGTCTTTTCTAAGATGAAAAGTCCCAGTCTTATTAATCTCTCCCTCTATGCAAGCTATTCCACACCCCTAATCATTTTTGTTGCCCTTTTCTGAATCTTTTCCAATTCCAAGATATCTTTCTTGAGATGGGGAGACCACATCTGCATGCAGTATTCCTACGCTTTGTTTCCTATGGTTCAGCCAGTTACTGATCCATGAGAGGCCCCTTCCTCTTATCCCATGACAGCTTACTTTGCTTAAGAGCCTTTGCTGAGGGACCTTCTCAAAGGCTTTCTGAAAATCCCAGTATGTCAGTGAACTGCAAGGCCTTCAATGGCTTTTAAACTTTCCCATGGGGACATCGGAGACATGGTCCAGTGAACTTGTGTTCAGGCCTAACAAGAACTCAGATGCAACCTGCTGTGAGAAACTCGTTTTAACAAGGATGCCCCTGTGCCAGCACAGGCCACAGGTCAAAATGTGTAACTTCAATAACATTGGTATTGGAAGAGCCCAAAAGAACCAATATAGGAATGTATTGACTCTGACCCCTTACTTCAAATGCACTGTGGCCTAGTGGATAGAGTACTAGATGGAACTCAGAAGACTTAAGTGCTAGTCCTGACTCTGCTACTGTTGTGCTGGGTGACCTTGGGCAAGTCACTGCTCTTCTCTGTGCCTCAGTTTCCCATCTGGAAAAGGGGGCTAATGCTATAGACCTCCTTTGTAAAGTGCCCTGAGGTCTACTAATTGAACATGTTAGACAAGAAGTAGGGCTCTTTATTATCTTGTGATATAGGGTGCTTTTTTTAACGCGTCCACTGCTGGAGTCAAGTGATTTATTTGAGAATCTCTGCTCTTTCTTTTATTTATTTGTTAGCCAATTTGAAGCCCTCGTAGTTGCAAAGAGAAGCTGGAGAACGTGAATTGAGTGCAGCTTAGCGGCTCAGACACCAGAAGGCAAATGAAAAGTTCCCCAGATGAATGTTTTTTGAAGATCTTATTGTTTTGAAGCCAATCTCATGATTTTGGTAGGGCCCAGCTCATGGTATTGGAGTGCTTGGGCTGTGATACCATGAAAGTTTTTCTGCACTGGTAGCACTAGATAATCACGTCAGGGCTGCTTCTCACTTCAGGCTGGGAGATTCTGCCTCAGTCACAGGGGCTTTAGGAGTTCCCACAAGTAGGAAAAAAATGTCCCTTGCCTGAGGGCTTGAGAGTCAGAGCTCGGAAAAGACCCAGGATTTTCCTGGGAAACCTGATGACCTCTCTCCTGACTTATTCTGAGCTCAGCTGCTCAGCCTATTTGGGCGGTTGCCTCATCCCATCTCCTCATCTAAGTACAGCATTGACACCTCACAAACTAGAGGGAGATTGCAGGAGGGCAGCCTCATTGTGACCTAGACACCACATCAGCACCTGCCTGTTGCCAGAGCAGCAACCTGCCCTCAGGTGTAGTCTGGGTACTTGTTGCTGGTTTGACAGTGTCTGTGTTGAGAGTGTCTTAGTGTTTGAGCCCAGGGAAATGAGTTCACTCCTCCTGTATCTCAACTCTGCCTCCTGCCTAGAGATCCTGGAATTCATGCTGCTCTTTTTGGTCTGTTATGCTGTGATAAGGCTCGCCAGATCTGAGGTAGGTGAGACTCCTAGAAAGATGGAAAGGCTGGATTGATGCCAGCTGAATGCAGGAACCAAATGTAAGTACTTTTAAATCAGCAGGCTCAGATCATCTCCACCCAAGATTCCTCAAACAGCTAGCTCAGGAGGTTATTGGCCCACTGATGTTAATTTTGTAACCAATTTAGGATTCTTGAGGGAATTCCAGAAGGCTGGAAGTGTGCTAATGTTTTGTCAATATTCAAAAAGCCTGACGCGGCTTCTTATAGGCCAGTTAGCCTGAAATAATGGACAAACTGATATGGGAATCAATCAGTAAAGAATTAAAGGAGAGGAATATATTTAAAGCAGGTTAACAATGTTTTATGGAAAATGGGCCATGTCAAACATAGATGTGACAAACTTAAGAGTTTTGTAAGGTGTTGTTTTTCATAGATTCCAAGGCAAGATGAGCCCATTGTGATCTTTTGTCTGACCCTCCTGTCTAACACAGGCCAAAGAATTTCCACACAATAATGCCTAGTGCATACCTTTTATTAAAATGTCCAATCTTGATTTTAAAAATTGCCATGATGGAGAATCAATCCACCATGACCTTGGTAAATTGTTTCAATGGTTAATTCCTCTCACTGTTAAAAATGGATGCCTTATTTCCAGTCTCAATTTGTCTAGTTTCGACTTCCAGCCATTGGACCATGTTAGACCTTTCTCTGCTAAATTGAAGAGCCCATTTGCAATTATTTCTTCCCCATGTAGGGATTTTTAGACTTTTCCTCAAACCACACTTAACCTCTTTAAGCGACATTGACTGAGCTCCCAAGTCTATCACTACAAGGCATGTTTTCTAATCCTTTCATCATTCTTATGGCTCTTCTCTGAACACTCTGCAATTTATCAACATCATTCCTGAATGTTAGACACCAGAACTGGACACAGGATTCCAGCAGTGGTTGCACCAGTGCCAAATACAGAGGTAAAATAACCTCTCATCTCCAACTTGAGATTCCCCTGTTTATGCATCCAAGTACCGCAGGACATTTGGATTAAAAATTAGCACTGTACAAAATATCAATGGAGCACAAGTTAAATGGATTGGGAACAGGCTAATGGCGAACTGACAGATCTCAAAAAGTAATTGTCAAAAGGCTCATCGAATGTGGGTGTTTCTAATAGGGCTCTGCAGGGATCAGGACTAGGGCTGATGCTAGTCAATATTTTTTCAATGATTTGGAAGTAAATACAAAATTTCTGCTGTTAAAAATGTGCTGATGACACAAAGTTTGGCAGAATGGTAAATAATGATGAGGACAGGGCGGTCATACAGAGAGTTTTGGACAGTTTATTTGGCAAATGGGGCTCATTCAAACAAAATGCATTTTCACACAGCCCAGCACAGAGTTATACATCTGGGAACAAGGAGGGCACATTCAGCTTTGGATTTAACAATCTTTAGTTTTGTATCATCTGCAAATCTGGCCACTACTCTGTTTTCCCCCTTTTCTAGACCATTTATGAATATGTTGAACAACTCTGGTCCCAGGACAGATCCCTGCGGGACCTTGCTATTTATCTCTCTTCATAAACTCACCATTTATTCCTACCTTTTGTTTCCTATCTTTAAACCAGTTACTGGTCCATGTGAAGACCTTCCCTTTTATCCCATGACAACTTACTTTGCTTAAGAACCTTTGATGAGGGATCTTGTTAAAGGCTTTCTGAAAGTTCAGGTACACTATATCCACTGGATCGCCCTTGTCCACATGCTTCTTCACCCCTGTGACATTATGCCCCATATTCTTCATAGAAATATTGTTCTATGAATATGGCATAACTAAGATATGTTTTATGCAAGATGGGTCATGTGACATATCATTGGAAAGGTTATGATTTACTGAATGAGGTTATCCTATTTGTATGGATGTATCATTTCTGCATCTGAAATTAGGAATATGGGCTCTGTATCAATTACAAAAGTGCTTGCACCATGGGAATGCCCCCAAACAGTAGGCAATCAGCCTGGACAGACTATTAGGGAAGACAATAGGACTTTGAAGATACTAATCTTCCTCCTTCCTGAGAAGTTTCCTGGGATGCTGCTTTGACACTGCAGGGTCATGGGATCATGCCACCTCACAGAATCATAGAATCCATAGAATCTCAGGGTTAGAAGGGACCTCAGGAGGTCATCTAGTCCAAGCCCCTGCTCAAAGGAGGACCAATTCCCAACTAAATCATCCCAGCCAGGGCTTTGTCAAGCCTGCCCTTAAAAACCTCTAAGGAAGGAGATTCCACCACCTCCCTAGGTAACCCATTCCAGAGCTTCACCACCCTCCTAGTGAAAATGTTTTTCCTAATATCCAACCTAAACTTCCCCCACTGCAACTTGAGACCACTGCTCCTTGTTCTGTCATCTGCTACCACTGAGAACAGTCTAGATCCATCCTGTTTGGAACCCCCTTTCAGGTAGTTGAAAGCGGCAATCAAATCCCTCCTCATTTGTCTCTTCTGCAGACTAAACAATCCCACTTCCCTCAGATGGACATCGTTTTGGACTGGTGGTATTTTTCCAAAAGGAGGGAGTGAGGGGTCAAACTGGGAGACAAAGGATTCCTGTAATAGCCAAATCCTATTTAAGGATTCAAAGGGAATTAATCTAGGTTCTTCTCCACCACCTCCCTGCCAAAAAAAGGAAGACAGCTGAAAACACCTCGAGAAATAAAGGAACTAAACTGTGGGGGACGAGGGCAGGGGCTTAGCCGAGGTGAGAAAGATCTAGCCTGTGAAAGGAATACCTGGAGAGTTAAGCTGCAAGCAGTGCAGTTTACCTTCAAGAAACTTTGCAGCTCCCAGGCAAGTGGGCTGAACTCATGCCAAACTTTTGTTGTTGTTTTTTGGTGTAAAAGAGCTGCCGTTTAAGGATGACATTGGGATTATATCAGCACTTGTTTGGGAGGATTTGCATAACCCATTCATGGTTTCACCACTCAGAAGTAGCATGGCCATCCCAAATGCATGCAGATAAAACCCAATAGCATGCATTCCTTAAATATGTATCTAGGAAACACTGTTGTCCAGAGGTCAGATTTCTCCCCCAAGGTCTGAATTCCATGTATGGTATCTGGGCTTAGTTGCATACCCTGCAATCCTAAAACCTGCAGAGTTTTATCATCTCTGCAGGAGAGAGAACTTTGCAGGCTCTCTCCTTCAGTGCTTATAAACTCTGCAGGCTCCTGGTACCAGCAATCCCTGTTTCTCCAACCCCTGGATTGTTCCAGTGACTTCTGTTATGGGTTGTGATGTGTGCACTATATTGTCTGCATCACAGGAAAGCACAATGCCTACTCATGATGCCTTATAGTGCAATACTCTCCCACAAGGAAAAACTTCCCTCTGGCCCCACATGGCAGTCACCTCTGGCTCATTGTTCTCCCAGTTTAATTGAGGAGTTCTCCTCTAACCCTGCTGCTTTCTCTGTGTGTGGCAGGCTTCTCCGAGGAAGAGGAGGCACAGAAAGAAAAAGAAGAAATCGAAAGGTAAGCAGCCCCTGACCCCACAGCTGCGGTGGCAGACTCAGGCCCCATGCAAAGCAGAGAAATAGGGTCTATTCCCCCACCTGCCTCCCCTTTTCCTGCAAAGGTAAAGTCGTGCCCAGAGTCATGCAGAGGCACTGGCTGGGGCTCCGTTCACAGGCTGCCTGTGAAATCTGGGGCTCTAGAGTGCTAGGAAGCAGAGGGTGCCCAAGCAGCTTAATGTCTCCTTTATGTCTCACTTCTGGCAGCTTTTGGGTGCTGTGAGGAAGAGTTGGAGGAGGCTTGTGCATCCCTCGAGACATGGTAAGCAATGCCCCTCTCCATAAATCTGCAGTGGGTCGGTCCTATCCTATAGCATCATGCAATTCATCCCCACCCAGGGGCAGTAGCTTGAGTAATCCCTCCCCTGCCCCGACCTATGTACCAGGCAAGCAACTCTTCTCCTTTAGAATCATGCAGTTCATTCCCACCCAGCAGAAGTTGCCATCTCTAATCCACCCCCACACCTCATACAGTGGGTCATTCCCTTCCTCGAGCATCATACGATTCATTTAACCTGGGGCAGTGTGTGTGTGGGGGTAGATGGTGTTGACTGGACTGGACCATCCTCCCCTCCCAAGAGGGGGAGAAAATGTTTTCTCTTAGCAGCCCTGTGCACCCTAGGGAGGTGAGCTGAAGAGGTCAGGAGGAAGGCTGGCCTTTCTGGTACGGTGAGTAGGGTGAAAGGGATTCACCAGCATTTGGGTAATGGCCCCTTCTCCAGTCTCCCAGGATAGGTTCCCAGTAGCATTTGAACCCTGGACCTTCAGCTCTGCAGCATAAAGCACCCCTTAGAGCTAAAGAGGTAGCTGTATTAGTTGGCAGCTATAGTAGGCTGTTATCCTATATGTTGATTAGCTTCTGTGGGTGGGACATGACACACACGCTGCCAGCAGAATACACTCTCACCTCCTCAGCACAAGACAGGGCTCACCTAACAATCCAGCTAACCCCAAACCAGACCATCCAAGGCCCGGGTATTGCAGGGGAGGAGGCTGCCTCAGTGGAGAATGGGACAGGGAGCCTTTTGGTGCTGCACCTCTGGGTAAAGGAGGGCCTGAGGGCAGGGCCTGCACTCAGCTATCTGCTCTCTCTGTTCCACAGCTGCCCTGTGCCCCTGGAGAAGCTCCCCTTGGCTCACAGCCTCAGGTTCTTTGAGAGAAGGCTACAGTACATGGCCAAACACCTGCATGAAGTTCTGATACAGTAAGACAACTGACCGGGGGGCACCAGACTGGAGGCTGGGTTGCAGGGGATAGTGAATGTAGAGAGGAGGGAGCAGGGACAACCAGACACTCCAGGATCCTAAAATAATAGGGAAAAAGCCACTAAGAGGCTTTAGCTTCCAAGGTTAGAGACCAGTGAATGTGAGGTGAGGGATTATCAGAAATTAAATGCAGAGACTACAAATTGGGGTTGTGAGTAGGATCAAATCCTTCTGTACGGCAATATCTGCCAGCAGGTGACTATCTAGCACCTGTCCGTGCTGTGTTTGAAAGAAAAAGCAATCAAGTGACACCCTGTGAGGGGGTGTCCATCCCACATAGCACTGGAAGGGGCTCAGGTGGCCAGGCAGGCCCATTAACTCCACAGGGTGTACCTGGAGGAAGAGCTAGGGAGCAGGGAATTGATTCCAAGCAGGCTCAGCTGGGCAGGAATAGGCAGGGTCTATAAAGCCAGGAAGCTGGCAACAGAAAGGGGCTTTTGCTGGGAAAGGGCAGCCCCTCCCTGGGAAGAGGGGGGAGTGTTTGGAGCTGGTGCACCCAGAGCAAGGAGGGGAACCAGGAGTAGTAGGAAGCAGTCCAGGTTTGGAGAGGAAAGCTCAGAACTGCTGGGTTGAGGGTCCCTGACCTGGAGCCCAGTGTGAAGTGTGGGCCCAGATTTCCCTACCAGCCACCAAGGGCATGGCATAGACCGGAGGGGCAATGAACAGGAAAACTGTCTGGGTCATTGTGGAAGTGTCAGTGACCACATATGACAACTGGAAGGGGCACTGACCTCGAGAGCTAATCCCCAGAGTAGGTAGCAGACACGCAGTGAGGGGGACACCACATGATACACCCCAAACACCAGTCATCAGCTGGGTTTAAACCCAGGACTTTCGGGACCATAGGACAGACCTCCACCACTGGAGAAACTCCCTTAACTGGGAGCAATAGTAGGTTATTAGCCTCTAGTGTATCAGCCATTAGAAGAGGACAGTTTTCCAGTGGGTTAGAATGTAAGAACATAAGAACTGCCAGACTGGGTCAGACAAAAGATTCATCTAGCCCAGTATCCTGTCTTCCAAAACTGGCCAATGCCAGTGCATCAGAGGGAATGACCAGAACAGGGAATCATCAAATGATCCATCCCCTGTCGCCCATTCCCAGCTTCAGACAAACAGAGACTAGGGACACCAGGCCTGCCCACCTTAGCTCATAGCCACTGAGGAATTTATCTAGTTCCTTTTATAGTTTATAGTCTTGACTTTCACCACATCCTTTGGCAAGGGTTATACACACATGCTCACCTCTTCCTCCCCTAAACCAATTGTTCCTAGCTAATCTTTCTATTAAAATAGCAGTAGAGACCCGATCATGCTCAAGGCCCCATTGTGCTAGGTGCTGCACATGTGTGTGTGATGAAGGGGTTATCGTTCTAGATAAAATGAGTGCCAGCTCCCCCTCTCAGTCCTTCGTTACCCAGTTGATGTCCTTGTGTCAGTGTGTGGTGTGCAACGCATGCCTAGGCACTGCCTCATTGCACTACTGTTGGAAGGCTGTGTCCAAGCCCTGCCTTTGCTCAGCAGGGCCATGTCCCATCTGTCCCTGTCTGCTCTCTCCCACAGGCCGAGTGTGCTGACATCTGCCATGAGCCAGTTCTCCTATTCCTCTATGGAATCCACCACCTCTTCCCTCTGGAGTCCCAGCTCCTTTTCCTTGAGAGAAGCCTCTGTGAATTGGTCAGAGTCCCTATGCCACACAAGGGAGATCATGACTTTCGCAAGCTGGGAAGGATCCACTCATCTCATTCAAGCCCAGCCTCTTCCCAGTCCTCCTGCCCACAGCAGACGAGACCGGCGAGAGCAGAACATAGGTCTGGACCAGATGTCAGCCCATGACTCAGACTTCAACATCAAACAGAAGCATCTTCAGAGCCAACTGGGGGCTCCACAAACCTCCATCCCGGGGGAGCCATTGCTGGGTGAGCAGGACACCAAGAAGCAATGGGCATTCAACACAGATCGGCCCATTTGTGGAATTCCAGCAAAGGTCTCAAAGCCCCTGAGATCCGACACCAGCCCTCAGCATGCACAGGAGATCCAGGAGCCATGTGTCTTCCCCTGGGGACTCCTGCCCCAAAAGGCCCACAGGATCATGGCATTCCCTGATGCCATCCTGGCCAGGCTTGTGCCTATAGCGAGGCTCAAGCTGCAGGATCACATGGCTCAGAAATGCTCAGAGATCCAAATGAAGGTGTTTCCTAAGATTGTGAGAGAGTCGCACAGAGATGCTCCCCTCCTGAGAGAGACTGCCCTGCCTGGGTCACTCCGCTCCCCTAGGGAGCCAGGCAAGCACAGGATAGTGGCATTCCCAACAATGGGACAACAGCCTGCCCACCCCATCGAACTCCACATAAGGCATGAGCATCTCGACATGCAGAGGGGGCTGCTCACCCTGGACCCAGAGCCCCCGGCAAAGCTGCCTCATGCCGTCCAAGCCAAGGGAGCCAATGTGGAGTTCAATGAGATGGAGACCGATTTCCTGCAGACGGGGAGGCAAAGCACAAGCTCTTCTTCTTCCACACGTCCTCCAACGCCAGTGGAAGATACCGCCATGGAGACGGGCAGGAATAATGGCGTGTCAGGAAACCAGATTAACCCAGATCGCTGCACTCTGCCAGCAATGGTGGGTCTGGCATCGCCACCTCCAGGAACCACAATAGTAGAGAAGTCCCTCAAAGCCACACTCCAGATTTGTAGGAGCGAATTGAAAAAGCCCCTTACCAGTGTGAGCGGCACCAAAGGGACTGAAGAGAAGCTGGAGCTGCACATGGAGAGGAAGGTTATCTTGGGAGAAGGCTCCTGCCTGGGGCCAGGGGCACAGGCAGGTGAGAGCAGGGCAGATCTTCCCAGGACCCAATGCCACCAGGTTGCCCCAGAGGCACCAGGCTCTGAACAGCTCACAAGATCCACCCTTGACTCTCTCCTTTCTGGGCAGGCTGCACACGACCTGCAGATCAAGCAGTTGACAGAAATGTTGAGCAGCTCCCGCCTCATGGTGGGCCAGGTCTCAGTTTGCCAGCAGTGCCGCAAGGCATATCCAGGAAAGATGAAGGGTAAGAAAACTCAGAAGGAGACATCTGCTGAGCTGCATGGTCTTGATGACATCGTGGATTCACAGGGGTTTGATGGAACTGTGAGTTCAAAGCTCTCCAGGGACCAGCCGCCAATCAAAATCTGCAAGAAGTGCAGTAAGCTTCGATGGAAGAAACCAGCTGGCTCTGCAGGTGCTGACTTGCCCACAAGATCCCATGGAATTCCAAAGCGATGGACTCCAGGAGACTCCTCAGCATCAACCAACCACAACAAGATGCCAGAGATGTGGATCCTTCCAGCAGGCAAGAGCAAGAAGCAGGATGGAATGGGGAAAACGGCTCCCACCAAGCAACCAAAGACGGTGTCCATTGCGACGAGTAAAACAGGGCTTTGGCAAGCTGGGGAGAAAGCAACTGACGGTTCTCCCCCAAAGTCACCAAAGGCCTCCAGAGCTAGGACACCATCCCCTCCTAGGAGCAAAGTTACAGTGCTCAAACAGATGTTAATGTGCCTCAAACAAACCTTCAGCAAGCTTCAAAAGAAAGTGAAGTCCCGAATTTCCAAGGACTCTCGTTCCAGAACATCTGACACTAAATTTACAAAGCCACCCTTTTGGAAGGCAAGGGCCTCCAAGGGTGTCCGTTTACCACACTACTGAATCCCACCCTGCCAGCATGCCCACTAACAGAAGGGACCCACAAATTCCAACATCTCTCTATCATCCAGCGGGTCTGCTAAGCATGGGCTAAAGTGGCTGAGAAGAATGGCTTGTTGTCCTGGGACACAGAGACTGATGTATAAAAAACTCTCCTTGGGGTATGACATCTAAATTCAGATTCCAATATGAAGGGGTCCTGGGAGCTTGGATGAGATTGAGGGTGTGGCTAACTCACTGGATTTGTTACTTTACCTCATATGGTTCAAGAATCAATCCTTCCTTCAAGAAGAGCTGACACTAAATTGACAAAGCCACCCTTTTGAAAGGCAAGGGACCCTAAGTCTGTCCAGTAGTACTATTAGGGGCCTACCATCAATCAAACCCAAACCGGCCCTTTGACCCCTAAAGCCCTGTCCCACCACCCTTAAACCCCACCCACTATCACGAGAAGTCCCACCCACAGGGATATTACTTCCGGAGTCAAGGCGGACACATGACCGAAAGCAAAGTGTGTCATGTGACCCCTCTAAGAACTCCTCCCACTGTCCTCTACCAATCAGGAATGGTTTCACCCCCATAGGCCTACGCCGAGAGGTCATTTGACCAATCAGGGGTGTTCCAGGGTGGGGTGACTCATCCAGATGTGGCTCGTGTGACCCCTCTAAGATCTCCTCCAACTGCACTCTACCAATCGCGATGGGTTTCAGCCGCATAGAACCACCCCGAGAGCAGATTTGACCAATCAGTGGTGTTGCGCGGCAGGGTCACCAATCCAGATGAGGGTCATGTGACCCCTCTGAGAACTCCTCCCAGCACCCTCTGCCAATCAGAGTGCAGCAGTATCACCCCAGAAGTCCCAGAAATTGGGACAGAAGGGGCCATCTTTTACCAAGGACGCGTGCCTTAGAAATCATGGAAACATGGACTCCTTTTTCACCACCTCTATGAGCACTTTGGACTTTGTTTTAGCCCCGAAGGCCTTTGAACTTGTGTGGAGAAAGCGCTACATTAGCGACAGTTCCCACAAGGGCTCTTTGACTCAGCCGTTGATGGATACGCCAGAACCAGAAACCCAAACTCTCTTGAGGCACCCTGATGAGTGGGATGGCCTCTTATTTTCCGCCCCTATGAGGTGGAAGGCAAACACAGCTTGGGGGAGTCATCAGAGGAGAAGGTGAATGGAAAAGACATGCTCAGGTAAATGAATGATTAAAAAGTGACCGTTGATGATGGGGTGTAATGGGCTTAGGAACCAGGGGGTGGGGGTTGGGTTGTGTCTATTTAAAAACAAGCAGGGAGAACTTACACTGTTTCTTTTCTGTAAATCTCTCGACAGCTTGACGATGCCTTTCTAGAGGACCTGGAGGCCCTGGACAGCGTTACATCAAGCAGCAAAGATGAACTGGGTTCTCCTTGTTTTGCTCAAAGCCGATACAAATTGTTGAAGAGGACTCCGAGGATGATGGCTATGAGGAGTTTAGGAGGCTTGGCATGGAACTAACTGAGCCGGTGCCACATCATGAGTGTAAAAAAAGTCATGCAGACTATTGTACGTGTTGCTGTTTATGCTGTCCTGAATAACTGCCTTAAGGAAAAGCTTTTTGAAGATTGTGAGGGCTGTGTCATAGATGTGCCAGCCCAATGGCGCCATGGCTTCAGTACATATAAATTGCAAGCTCCGGGGCCTGTGTGCTGAGCTGTATTTGGAAAGCTGATTAAACACTGTTCTTGCCATAGGGTGTTCTATGCAATGTCTGTGCCTAACCCAAGTACCTTGATAAATGCTGTGCAATTTAGTGCAGACCCTGACCGTGACCATGTTTTAAAGAAAATGACCAAACCGGAAGATGTGTGTGTCACATTATTGACTTGAACTGGGACCGCATAGAACATGGCTACAACCAAGGTCCTGTAGTGGCACCAAATCTTATGTGAAGGGGGTCCTAGAAGGGGTCTAAAACCAGGTTATGGGTTGTTTGTTATGATTATGCTGTCTGTATGCATGTGTCATTTTGTAATTGAAGTTATGAATATTGGCTCTATCCTGTCTGTATTTCAAACATATGCTATGCTTCTGGGTGACATCCCAGGCGAGTTGGTGTCAGCTCTGCCTAGCCTGCTTGATGGCCCATTAAGGACCATCAGCTACAGCCATTGAGAGAAGGCAGATATACCTTGTGAGTGAGCAAAATATGCAGGAACTTGTCCATATGACTCCAAACTCCATTTTTCTTGTAATTTTCCACAGTAAGGACAAAGAGGTGTTCTTACACCTGAATAAAACGATAAAAGGCTGATGCCTCATCTACATCTTGTGTTCAATCCTGCTTCTCACCTCTGGAGGGACTTTGCTACAAACTGAAGCTCTGAACAAAGAACTGATGACCCATCCAGCTGGGGATGTACTCCAGAGACTTATTTAAACCTGCACTTTATTCTGTCACTGCTACAAGCCTGAATCAAGAACTTTGCCATAACTGTATGTAATTGATTCCATTGAACCAATTCTAGCTCTGATCTGTATCTTTTTCCTTTTATGAATAAACCTTTAGATTTTATAAATTCATAGAATCTAGGACTGGCAGGGACCTCGAGAGGTCATCGTGTCCAGTCCTCTGCCCTCATGGCAGGACCAAAAACTGTCTAGACCAGCCCTGATAGCCATTTATCTAACCTACTCTTAAATATCTCTGGAGATGGAGATTCCACAACCTCCCTAGGCAATTTATTCCAGTGTTTAACCACCTTGACAGTTAGGATCTTTTTCCTAATGTCCAGTCTAAACTTCCCTTGCTGCAGTTTAAGCCCATTGCTTCTTGTTTATTCTTAGAGGCTAACTAAGGTGTACAAATTTTCTCCCTCCTCCTTATGACACCCTTTTAGATACCTGAAAAATGCTATCATGTCCCCTCTCAGTCTTTTCTTTTCTAAACTAAACAAACCCAATTCTTTCAGCCTTCCTTCATAGGTCGTGTTCTCAAGACATTCAATCATTCTTTTTGCTCTTCTCTGGACACTCCAATTTCTCCACTCTTTCAGTATCTCTTTTCCCTCAGTTACAAGGTTTCATTCTGTGAGTTTATCGACAATGAAACCATGTGTGTGTTTTGGAAGCACGCAAAAGACCGGTACTCTGTCTCTGGCAATACCAATGTCTTCATAGCCTGTTTCACCACCGCTTATGCCTGCTTAGAACTATACAACCTCCTAGAGAGGTTGCAAGAGTGGTGCCTGTACCACGACACTGTCTGGGTCATATTTGTGAAAAGGGAAAGTGAGTGGAATCCCCCTCTGAGGGATTGTTTAGGGGCAACAACAAGTGTTATTTTAAACCATCTCCGTAAATCATTTTCCTTACCTTCAAAGAATTTGAAGGGTTAACATCAGCGTCTCTGGTACATATAGTTCTGTGAATCGCTGCTTGTAACTCTTTAAAGTCAGGTAACACATCAGTGTAGCAAAAGGTGTTATGGGCTGTAAAATATCTCCACATCCTAGGTTTTAAAGTTCTGTTAAATCTCTCTATAACCCCTGCTTTGACTTCATAATTAGTAAGAAGATGGTGAACTCCATGCCACTTTAATAGTCTGCTTAAAGGTTTGTTTAAAATTCTTTCCCCCGATCGGTCTGTCATTTTTGAGGCATGCAACCTTTGCTGAAAATAGCTTGAAAGGCCTTGGATACCTCAACACCTGTCTTGTCTTTTAGGCCTAAGGCCCAGGCATATTTGGATAGAATGTCTATCACTGTTAAGATGTACTTAAAACTGCTGCTGCATTTGGAGAACCAGTGCATATCCACCAAATTTGCCTGCCATTGCACATCCACATCTGACACAATGATCTTGTTTCTTTTCAAATGTATTCAAGCCGGTTTATGTAAAGGGAAAGAAGAACAGGAGTACTTGTGGCACTTTAGAGAGTAAGAAATGTATTTGAGCATAGGCTTTGGTGGGCTACAGCCCACTTCATCGGATGCATGCAGTGGAAAATATAGTAGGAAGATTTATATATATATATATATATATATATATATATATATATATATATATATATATATATATATATATATATATATATATACAGAGAACATGAACCAATGGGTGTTACCATACACACTATAAGGAGAGTGATCAGTTAAGGTGAGCTATTATTAGCAGGAGAGAAAAAAGAACTGTTTGTAGTGGTAATGAAAATGGCCCATTTCCAGGCAATTGGCAAGAAGATGTGAGGAACTGTAGTGGGGCTCATCCACTCCCAGTCTTTATTGAAGCCTAATTTAATGTGTCCAATTTGCAAAATTAATTCCAATTCAGCAGTCTCTTGTTGGAGTCTGTTTTTGAAGTTTTTTTGTTGTAATATTGTGACTTCTAGGTCTGTAATCAAGTGGCCAAGGAGATTGAATTTTTCTCCCACTGGTTTTTTAATGTTATAATACTTGTCTGATTTGTGTCCATTTATTCTTTTACATAGAGACTGTCCGGTTTGCACAAAGTACATGGCAGAGGGGCATTCCTGGCACATGATGACATATATCACATTGGTAGACGTGCAGGTGAATGAGCCTCTGACAGTGTGACTGATGTGATTAGGTCCTATGATGGCATCCCCTCAATAGATATGTGAACAGAGTTAGCAAGAGGCTTTGTTGCAAAGATAGGTTCCTGGGTTAGTGTTTTTGTTGTGTGGTTGCTGTAGGTTTGTGGGCTGTCTGTAAGAGCGGACTGGCCTCTCTCCCAAGATCTGTGAGAGTGAGGGATTGTCCTTCAGGATAGGTTGTAGATATTTGATGATGTGCTGGGGAGGTTTTAGTTGGGGGCTGTGGCAGATTAACAAATTTGCCACCCCTAGGCCCTCAAAAATTGCCATGCATCCCCCAAGCGCCAGCTCACCTCTGCTCCCCAACGGCAAGCCTGGCAGGGAGGGAGGAGAAGGGGACTTGTGGCACGTTCGGGGGATGGTGGCTGTGGAGTGGAGATGAGCTGGGGTGGGAAGCGGTTCCCGCCCCCTCTCCCGGGTTACTCCCTGCACCCGTGGGTCGCAGCTCAGCTCTGCTCTGCCTCCTCTGGGTGTGCCACTACTCGCTTCTCTCTCCCTCCCAGCATCTTTCCATGGCAAGCCAGGGAGGGAGATGGAAGGAGGGAAGTGCAGTGCGCCTGGGGGAGGAGGCGGGCCAGGGATTTGGAGAAGGGGCAGAGATGGGGAGGGGACGTGAGGAAATTTGCCGCCCCCTAAGCCTAGGCCTTGTTGGCCTAGGCGATAATACGCCACTGGTTGGGAGCTGGTTGGTGATGGCTAGTGGCATTCTGTTACTTTCTTTTTTCGGCCTGTCCTGTAGTAGGTGACTTCTAGGTACTCTTCAGGTGCTGTCAACCTGTTTCTTCACTTCTGCAGGTGATATTGTAGTTGTAAGAACGCTTGATAGAGATCATGTAGGTGTTTGTCTCTATCTGAGGGGTTGGAGCAAATGCGACTGTATCGTAGAGCTTGGCTGTAGACAGTGGGTTGAGTGGTGTGGTTTGGATGAAAGCTGGAGGCATGTAGGTAAGTATAGTGGTCAGTAGGTTTCCGAATAGGGTGGTGTTTAGGTGGCCATTGTTTATTTAGTGCTGTAGAGTCTAGGAAGTGGATCTCTTGTGTAGAATGGTCCAGGCTGAAGTTGATGGTGGGTGGAAATATGTAAAGTGTAAGTGTCCCTCTCTGAAAGCCAAATTGTTACCTGTCTTCTATTTAAAGTTTTAATATGCTTTCTGGCCACTTGAGAAAGAAGGTTCACCCCGCCGAAGCTCCAACTTCCCGGGGATGTAATATATTTTCTTTAAGAGAGCTGCCTGTGTAGAAATGACTTACTGGTACCGTCTTTTACTAACACAAATATGAAAGGGGACACATTCATATTGACACATTTAAATAAATAAGTTTTATTCATTGCCTGTTTAACACGACCTTTTACAGTCGCCTGTCAAAATGGACACCGTGACCCCTACCATAAAGGAGTCTGAGCTGGTTCATTCTTCCATTTTGTCCTTTTCCGGATTTTTCTCTTGAGTTCTGTGTCTCAGACATGAGCAAAAACAGCTGATGCATGATATATTTACTCCCACATAGTGGTGAGCTGAAGCCAGTTCCCACCAGTTTGCAGGAACCGGTTGTTAAATTTAGAAACCCTTTTAGAACCAGTTGTTACAGGACAACCGGTTCTAAAACAGCTTTTTAATGTAACTAAAGCTCGGGCAGCTATCCACCTGGCCCCCAGCCCAAGCTCACTGCCCTCTCCTCCCCTGACCACTCCGCCCTCCTTATCCTCTCCCTCCCCTGCTTCCGGCGAATCAGATGTTTGCGAGAAGCCTGAAACAGCAGCAGGCAAGTTCCTGGGGGCAGGCATGAGGAGGGCTCCAGAGAGGCATGGCACGGTCCAGTCCGGCTCAGGCTGAGCGTATCCCTCCGGCCTGGCCCCTGGCCTGGCCCTGGCTGAGCACCCATGCTCAGTCCTGGCCAAGCACCCCCGGCTCTGGCCTCAGTGGCATCAGCCCGACTCAGCTCCCACAGCGCCGGTGCCGGTTCCGGCCGAGTGGTTCCGAGCCGGCTCAGCTCGGGCCCCGCAGCACTGGTGCCGGTCACGGCCGAACAGCTCTGCTTGGCTCAGACCCTGGGCCAGTGGTGACGGTCACAGCCAAGTGGCTCTGGCCCAGCCCGGGCCCCGATTCCCTGGCCAAGTTCAGGCCCCACCGTGCTGGTCCCAGTCC
>NC_066617.1:370029482-370157398 GCF_025201925.1 Gopherus flavomarginatus | reverse complement strand
ACAGTCTTAGAGCATCTGAGCACCTTGTATGTATTTATCCTTCGGTCTCCACTGTGAGGCAGGGCAGGGCTATTATCCACCTGTGCAGAGGCTCAGAGACAGCCCATGGCTTGCCCATGGTCACACATGGCAAAGGAATCAAACCCAGCTGTCCTGAGTCACAGAGCATGCCCAGACCTTATGGCCAGGCTTCCAGCCATCTGGGTGGTGAGAAGTACGGCTGGATTCTCTGCTGCACCAGCAGAGCTCCCACCTTCGCTGCAGAGAGCAGGGATGGCAAGGATCCAGTTACAGGGGTTTGATTCACTGGCCTGTTCTTCCCCTGCCCCTGTGGAGTTTAGAGCAGCCTGGGGGCTGAGCTAAACGCCACACAGTGATAACAGCTTTCCAGTGCACAGCTCACTCTGGCCAAGTCCCTGTGGATGGGGGCCATGCCAGAGTGCCCCCTTGTGGCCTGAGGTGGCCCTGCAGGTGCCCTGCCCTTCCCTCCAAGGTCCTTGCAATGACTTACTCTCAGCCTGGAGTACTTAGAAAAAGAGCCCCCTGTCTGGGTTTGCATTAATTCAGTCTTCTCTAAAACACAAGGGCTCCCACCTCATAGCCCCATCCTCCTCCTTTACTCAGCCCCTCACCAAACTACTTTGGGGGGTGAGCATTGGTTCAGGCTTGCCGCAACCCCTGCTACTTTTCCATGGAGACCCCTTCTCCATCCCATCTCTTCCCACTAGGCCCTTCCCCCTACACTTCCACTTCCCCTGATGCTCCACTCCTCCCTTTTCTAGGCACCAGCCGGGCCATGGAAAGAGCGACCCCAGGAGCCCAGGCTGCCGTGAGGAGCCCAAGACTCTCCACCTTCCCTGGGGTGTGTCCTGGGGGGCAGGGACACAGGTTGGAGGCTTCTCTTGGCCCCTGCAGCCTCCTGTCCAAGGCAGCTGGAGGATCTGGTGGTCCTCAAAGTGGCTCTAGGTACCCAGACACATTTCACCATGGCCCACCTATAGCCTCTGACCTGGAGACGGGGTGGAGGCTTGGGGGAAGAAGAGGAGCAGAGAGTGGGGCCTCACAGGGAAGAAGAGGGGTGGGGTAGTGTCACAGAGGGGGTGGGGCTCCTGCCTCTATCCCTCTTTTGATTTTGAAAGGGTGGTCACCCTGCAGTGAATGGGCTGCTCTGCGATTGGAGCTGATTGTGCCTCTGTTGGGGAGCTGAGGTCCATTTCCGCTCCTTTTCATTGCTGGAGCAGCACAAATGAAGGGAAGGAGGAGGGAACCTGAGCCTGAATCATTTGCCAGGACTGATGTGTGTCATATCCTCACTCACACACACAGCTCTGCTCTGCTTCTCCTGAGGCTCCTGCATTAATCCTGTCTCTGACATGACTCAGTCACAAGCACCTGGCTGAGGGAGTGGGGGAAGGGTGGGTGTCCGTGAACCTTGAATAGCCCCTGTCCATATGTCCTGCAGCCCTCGTGGATCACAGAGCAACCAGAGCGCTCAGGAAGGGCCAGGACTGTGACAACAGAACAGTTCTGCAGTTTTTTTCATGGCCCGCGAATGTTTAACCAGAGAGAGGACAGTGTCAAGCCAGGGCAATGGGAAACAACATCTACCTCCCTTCTCTTTATTGATTGTATTGAGAGGAATTCTGAGGTCTGAGCAGGCACCGATATGGTTCTTTATGAACAAACATCCAACCAGTCCCCAGGCTCTCAACGAACAAAGTCACTTTGTAAATGTTGCTGCCTGTCTTGGTCTCCTTCCCCAGTGCCCTGCCCTCCCTCACCAGCCCCTCTACAATTGCTCCAGGCCTTGGACTCCATCTGAACTACTGTCTCCACATAGTGGAGATAAGTAGCGCATGTTGTGTTGGATTTAAGGGTCCAGGATGGAATAGGTGGCCAGTATTTCTCGTCTTGCATGTCATCGGTGCTGGAGCAGGACGATGAACTGAACCTTCACTTGACGAACACCCTGAGTATCCTCGCACGAAGGTGTTTGCTTTTCACGCTGTACACAAGGGGATTAATCAAAGGAGGGACAAGCAGGGAAATGTAGCCCAGGAGAATCTGAAGCAAGGGAGAAGAGCCCTCCCCGAATCTGTGCAACAGAGACAAGCCGATCATTGGTGTGTAGAAGAGAAGGACGGCGCAGAGGTGGGACACGCAGGTGTTCAGGGCCATAAGACTCTCCGCCTGCGACGTGATGCTCAGCACTGTTTTGAGGATCATCACATAAGAGAGGAAGATGAGCAGCGAGTCCAACCCCTCCATCAAGATAGCAATAGACAAGCCATAGATGCTGTTTATTCTGATATCTGAACAAGCCATCTTCATGACGTCCTGGTTTATGCAGTAGCAATGGGAGAGGACATTGGATCGACAATATTGGAACTGTTGAAGGAGAATAGGGAATGGGAGCATTACAGTCACCCCTCTGAGAACACACACCAGTCCCATCTTACCTATTCTAGGCAGGGTTAAGATGGAAGCATATCTCAGTGGGTCACGGATAGCGATGAAACGGTCAAAGGCCATCAACAACAGCACAGAGGATTCAATGCATTCAAACAAGTGGATGAAGAACACCTGGGCAAAACAGGCATCGTGGCTGATCTCCCTAGAGTTAAACAAGAATATACCCAGTGTTGTCGATATGGTGGATATTGATAAGCCAAGGTCTGTGACAGCCAACATGGAAAGGAAAATGTACATGGGCTCATGGAGCTTGGATCTGTTTTTGTAATGAACAGAATGACTGAATTTCCTACTATTGAAATAACATACATTAAACAGAAGGGGACAGAGATCCAGAGATTGACGTCTTCTTGCCCAGGTATCCCGATGAGAAGGAACACTGCAGAGTTGAAGTTCGTGTTATTGACAGCTGACATCATGGACTGGACAGATCCGAGTAGTTCTGAACTTTCCTTCCTAAAAGGAAAAATAACAG
This sequence comes from Gopherus flavomarginatus, assembly GCF_025201925.1. Taxonomy (NCBI): domain Eukaryota; kingdom Metazoa; phylum Chordata; order Testudines; family Testudinidae; genus Gopherus; species Gopherus flavomarginatus. The sequence goes on along the minus strand of NC_066617.1, from coordinate 370,154,451 downwards.
GAGACTGGATGACATTTAGATAGACATCTGCCTGCTCTCAGTGCCAGTCGAGAGACTCCAAGGAGCTCAAGGAAGATCAGCAAAAACATAGTCTTAGATTTACATGGCAGATAGGCATTGCCAGAGTGGATAAGACCCATATTCCATGCAGCCTAGTATCCAGTGGCCAGTTCTAGATCCTTCAGAGGAAGTGGAAGACACCCTGCAGTAGAACGCTTTGAAATAATCTGCACCCACAAATGTTGTGGTGCAAGTCAGGAAAGTTTAGATCTGATTGAAGAGTTTTTGAAACAATTCTCTCTACTCTAATTGTATTTTCAGGTTATCTGTATAAACGTCCAGTTCCTCGTTGAGCTAAACTCTTGGCCTCATTGATGTCTTGTGGCTGAGAGTTCCACAATCTATTTCAGCGCTGTGTGATTTTACAGCTGTGACTTTCCCACAGACACTTTCTGGCCCTCCACCTCTTAATATGATCCATTGTGTTATGAGATGCGTGTAAACACCTGGCAAATGCATGCGAAAAACTGTGATTGTATTTATCTGTACTGCACTGAAGCTATTTATAAACGTGTTCCATTGTCTCATTGTATATAATTTTTAAATTTCTCTACTCCTGATAGTCCAAATTAAGCCACTGCCTATTTGCAGTACATGGGATACATTCTTCGGCACAAATTATTAATTCAATAACATTGCCTTGAATGGCATCACCCCAGATTTAAATGTATAAATTCAATCAGAACAGGACTCTTTTAACTTTCCCTTATCAACTGCTCCTGGTGATACACTCTGACCCTCAAAAATCCCTCCAAGAGGAACTGAAGTGCTTTGCCTGGTCTATGTTGACTGAATCCAGAGAGTTCAATCATCCTACAGCAGGGGTTGGCAACCTTTCAGAAGTGGTGTGCTGAGTCTTCATTTATTCACTGTAATTTAAGGTTTCACGTGCTAGTAATGCATTTTAACATTTTTAGAAGGTCTCTTTCTAGAAGTCTATAATATATAACTTAACTATTGTTATATGTAAAGTAAATAAGGTTTTTCAAATGTTTAAGAAGCTTCATTAAAAATTAAATTAAAATGCAGATCTCCCCAGACGGGTGGCCAGGACCCGGGCAGTGTGAGTGCCACTGAAAATCAGCTTGAGTGCCACCTTCGACACCCGTGCCATAGGCTGCCAACCCCTGTCCTACAGCCTTCTCTTCATCCTCACAGGACCTGCTTAAACTGCAGCAAGGGAGATTTAGATTGGACATTAGGAAAAAGTTCCTAACTGTCAGGGTAGTTAAACACTGGAATAGATTGCCTAGGGAAGTTGTGGAATCTCCATCTCTGGAGATATTTAAGAGTAGGTTAGATAAATGTCTATTAGGGATGGTCTAGACAGTATTTGGTCCTGCCATGAGGGCAGGGGACTGGACTCGATGACCTCTCGAGGTCCCTTCCAGCCCTAGAGTCTATGAGTCTGTGAGTCTATGAGGGCTCTAGAATCTCTCTGCTGTAAATATTCCTTAGAGTTCCCAGGCTACCGGCATCTCTTCTCACTCTCTGATCTCTCCCCATACCATGGTCTATAGATATTTGGCAAGTGAGAAGCTGACACAGACAGTTACTTCAGTTGGGTGGATGTGAGGATAATGACACATATGGATAAATAGTGAAAACACTAGGTTTGCACTATTATCCGTAAGTAAGGAAATAACTTGAGTGTGCAAGTTGCTTCAGCCATTCTCATGTAAGCATTAGTGGGTTCAAATTATATACAACCACTATTACACTCCCCTGTCCTGCACTCAGCTCTACTCTCCTGAAACACAGACCAGCGCTTCTGTTCTCTCATGTCTTTTTGGAAAGTCTTGCACATTTATTGCAAAGGGATTTTGTTCATGACCCTGAATGTAGGTGTTAGAAACAGCTTCTGGTCAGTTACGAGGTGGCAGAATCATATAACTCTTTGCTGAACAAAGGGTAAATAACACAAAACCATTGCAAACAGTATGTGGATCACTTCTGAAACACTTTCTAAAGCAAAAGGAATTAAGGAGTAAAGGTACCACTGCTCCTTCCTGGAAATATTCCAACAATTTTCCTGCTGGTTTTTGATATACAGGCGTGTCACAAAAGTTTGGTTTGTAATAATATTACAATTAAAAGTTTTGTCATAACATTTACATATTTGTATTTTAGTAAACACACGTCCACCATTTATCTCCCCTCTGATCTGCTTTCAGAGATGATTTCGCAGGTTACAGTGGGACTTAAAATGTAGCATCTGTCACCTGGATTTCTTCAGAACCTGAGAAGATTGAATGTCTCAGCCCTCATTCAGTCACTTGTCGGCAAACAAAAGTATGGTAGCCCCTCTGTCCCTGAGTTAACAGCTGACTGGTTCTTCTCAGGTTCTGTTCTGTCAGTCTGCAGCCTGTATGCAGAGTGGTAACAGGCATTGGGATTAGTATAGAAAATTTTCATTCCCTGAGCTGTCAGTCTCTGGGGTAAGTAGTACCCTCAACACCTGTTATTCAGGCGCAAAGAGGTAGCAGGAAGTGAATTTCAAAGTCAAATGCATGGAGTATTCATGGAAATGTAACTTTATTTCACACAGGAAAGTCGTCTATTGCTCTCTCACTCTCATTCTCTGACTATCTCTGTCCTGTATTCCTAAAATACGTAGCACCCTAAAGTGGTATTGGGACAGATATGAAGCTGAGGTGCCATAATGTATGTGTAAGTTAAACCAAGTTCTTGGGATGTTTGCTTATAGCTATAGTGGGTTAACTACTGGGATGTTTGTCTTATGGTTATATTGGGTGAAACCAGTATGGCTCTTCTGAATTTAATATCATGCTGCTGGAAAACAAGAAGGCTGGGAAGGAACTGCTGAAGAAAAACCATCTCTCAGCCAGCACTTCAGGGAGGATGAGAGACAACACCAGAGCTACAAGCTGAGAAGAACCTATTTCCATGCTCTAACCACATTATCCAGTTTGTTTTGCCAGTTCTAGGAGTCTGTCCAGAGGTGGGACAGCTGTTACTGAGAAATTCTTCAGGCTGAGAGGCACAGACACCGCTGGGGAAGTCTGAACGCCCCCGGCCTGTCTGAGTCCCCGTTAGAGTGGCAGAGTTTGGAGTTAGATGGGTTCAGACTGATTTTTGAAAACCCTCTTATTCTCCCATGTTACGCTTTATTCCTACAGTTCACATTAAACAGCACTTTGGTTCCAGAAGGCTGGCTGGTCACTCATCTCACCACTGCTCACAGCCTCCCACAGGGAAGAACCACAGGTGCCGAACCCCCACCCAGACCTGCAGGGTAAGCACAGTCAAGCTGCAGTGTGCTGGGGCCTATCTGAGGGTGGGAGCATCATGGGATGTCATCCCATGAGAGGGAAGGGTACAAGGCCTGACATCTGGCACTCGGAGAGCAGAGAGCGAGAAGAGATGCCAGAAGCCCTGGGAACTCTAAGGGACATCTACAGGACAGAGATTCTAGAGCCCTCAGACAGAAAGGAAATAGAGATATGCCCCTTCGGCTCTTTTACTGCAGAGAAAATCAGCTCTGAATTCCTGCATTCACAATTAACAAGGAGAATAAAACCTTTGAAAATGCATTTGCTGGTTAAATTTCGAGGAGCAAATAAACCTGAGGGTATTGGGGAACAAGTCACCGATATGAGATAAAATAAATTATAATAAAATAATAAAATAATAAGAATAATAATATAGGACCAGATTTGTCCCTAGCAGCCCCCTTTCCCACATTACAAAACATGGTGCAGGCCAGGGAAGGGAGATTCCACAAGGATCCCTACGTGGAAATATCCCTCAGATCATTCCAATAGGGAAAGGTCCCTTCCCTTCTTCCTGAGGAATGAAAAGGGACCCAGGATCCAGGGAATCCCAAAGTTATGCACAGATCTCAATGATCCACTGCTATCTAGGCCCACCCACAATCTCTGTGCCTCCACAACTGCTCTAGGAACCTTTTGTCAGTGTCCCCTCCCCACTCTGAACTCTGGGGTGCAGACGTGGGAATCTGCACGAAAGACCCCCTAAGCTTAATTCTACCAGCTTAGGTTAAAAACTTCCCCAAGGCACAAATCCTTTCCTTGTCCTTGGATGGTACTGTTGCCACCAAAAATGATATAGACAAAAGGACCACTTGGAGTTCCTATTTCCCCAAAATATCCCCCCAAGCCCTTCCCCTTTCCTGGGGAGGCTTGAGAATAATATAGCAAGCAATTACCTTTAATACTTGTACATACCAGACCCTATATTTTTAGGACACTAAAATCATTCAGGTTCTTAAAAGAAGAATTTTAGTTTAAAGAAAAAGTAAAAGAAGCAATTCTGTAAAATCAGGGTGGAAGATAACTTTACAGGGTAAATAAAAAGATCTAAAACACAGAGTAATACCCTCTAGGTATAGCTTCAAAGTTACAAAAAAAAACAGGAATAAAACTCCATCTTAGAACGGGGAAAATGTACTGGCTAAAACAAAAGATAACCTAACACATTTCCTTGCCTTTGCTTACAATTTCTTTAATTTTAGATGTATCATTTCAAGGTATCTTTTCAAGAGATGGTTTACTTGCTTGGTCTCTCTCTGTCTGAGAGGGAACAAACAAAAAGAGCACAAACAAAACCTCCTCCCCACCCGAGATTTGAAAGTATCCTCTTTTCCCATTGGTCCTTCTGGTCAGGTGCCAACTAGGTTAATTGAACTGATTAACTCCATATAGGTAAGTGATTCCGTACTTCTGGCCAGAAGGGATTTTATATTACTGAATACATAAAGGTTGTTACTCTTCTCTTTCTATTTATGACACACATCACAAATCACAGACAGTGCTGGACAGCCTGTTCCACATTGGTTGTGATTTCTTCCTGGAGCTCTGGGAGAAAACAGAGTTAATTAGACACATGCACCTTTAGATATACTACTGATTATATAAAAAACTAACAATATTTCCCACATTTCAAGGACAATTTTAACCAGTTGATTCTGGGAAACTTTCATGGGAGAGTGCATCAGCCACTTTGTTAGAAGCTCCTGAAATGTGTTCTATTTCAAAATCAAAATCTTGGAGAGCTAAACTCCACTGAAGAAGTTTTTTGTTATTTTTCTTGATGGTATGAAGCCCCTTCAGGCAGCATGGTCGGTTTGCAGGTGAAAATGTCAGCCCTAAATGTATTGGCGTAGCATTTCCAGAGTGTCCACAATGGCATAACATTCCTTTTCGCTGATTGACCGATGGCTTTCCTTCTCAGACAGTGTTTTGCTAAGAAATACAACAGGATGGAATTCTTGATCCAGTCTTTCCTGCATTAAAACTGCTCCCACACCATGCTCGGATGCATTTGTGGTTACTAGGAAAGGTTTGTCAAAGTCTGGGGCCCTTAGGACAGGATCAGACATGAATGTCACTTTAAGCTGGTTAAAGGCCTTTTAACACTCTTCAGTCCACTGAACTGCATTTGGCTGTTTCTTTCTGGTCAGGTCTGTCAGTGGGGTGGAGATTTTGCTGTAGTTCAGTACAAATCACCTATAATATGCGGCCAAGCCTAAGAAGGATTGAACCTGTTTCTTTGACTTTGAGACAGGCCACTTTTGGATAACCTCCACTTTGGCCTGTAGTGGGTTGATAGTTCCTTGACCCAACTGGTGTCCACAATGAGTCACTCTGTTTAGGCCTATTTAACACTTTTCAGCCTTAAGAGTTTGTCCTGCCTCCCTTATGCACTCGAATCAGAAAATGTGGCCACATTCTCAAGATAGGTGACTGCAGATTCTCTCAATCCTGCTAGGAGACTATCTACAAGTTTCTGGAAGGTGGTGGGTACATTTCACAGCATGGGTGATGAAGGCTGACCTTTCCTTGGCAGATTCATCTAGCGGCACTTGCCAGTACCCCTTGGTTAAGTCTAAAGTAGAGATGAATTGGGCACGTCCTAGTTTCTCCAATGGCTCCTCTGTGCGTGGTATTGGATAGCTGCCTGGGCAAGTCACAGCATGTTTATCATATCAGGACTTTTGCTCTTCCTGAGCATCTTTTAGGTTTTCTCTATCTAGGGCTAAAGAGTCTTGGAGGGTGTTTTGTAGGTTGCTTATCAAGTCTAGAATGTTAGTTCCTGGTGAAGGCGTAAACCCCTCCCTTTGCTGCTTCACCAGCTGTAATGGCCCCTTAACCTTGCAGCCATACACAAGTTCAAATGGTGAGAACCCTAAACTGTGACGTGGTACAACCCTGTAGGTAAAGAATAATGGCTGCAACACTAGGTCTCAATCACTGGAGTGCTCATTGATGAATTTATGTATCATGGCCCCCAAAGTTCAATTAAACTTCTCCATCAGGCCACTCATTTTAAGGTGGCAAGGGGTGGCAACCAAGTGCAAGAAAATAGCAGATGAAATTCAGTGTAGATAAATGCAAAGTAATGCACTTTGGAAAACATAATCCTAATTATACCTGAGAGATGATGTTTCCAGATTAGCTGTCACCACTCAAGAAAGAGATCTTGGAGTCAGTGTGGATAATTCTCTGGAAACATCCACTCAAAGTGCAGTAGCAGTCAATAAAAAAGCTAATAGAATGTTTGGAACCATGAGTGGCAGATATTATTGGCAAGGGCAGGCTATGTCTCCCCTGGCACAGCTGTGGTCACCGGCCACCAGTTGTGGGGTTTGCCTGGGGAAGTTTTTCCTTATTATGTGCCATACATTTTCCAGTGTGGCTGAGGAGGCAGTATGTGGTACTCATCTTCCTGGGTTCATCAGGAACTCCCTGGAGTCCATGTAGATTACTGATGAATTCAGGAAGCTTAATAACACAGACCACTGTCACAGATTGTCATCCCAGGAGTGTAGTCTGGGAGCCATGGGAACCGATGTGCCCCTTAACCCTCCAGCTGGGCTGGCCAGTCTTACACTGCTTTTGTGGTAACACAGCCAGCCTGTGCTATCTCTGTTACACCCAGCATGACAGCAAGTGATGCCACGCACCCATTTGAGCTGCCTGAGTGCTTTACCTAAGCCACTCCAAAACAGGCAGGAGAGAACAGCCAATTTCCAAGCTCTCCTGCCTTGCACCCTTGCTGGAGTATAACCCAAAATTATACCACCTTGCACTGCAGAGGATTCTGTATCTTGTAAGCTCATTAACTAAAGTCACTTTCCCCACTGATGTGGGAAAGATATGCAACAGCATTTGTACACAGAGCTGTGATATTTGTCAGGGAGGTGCTGGTAAAGATAAAGCATAAAACAAATTTATTAGCTACAAAAACATGGATTTTAAGTGTTTATAAGTGATAGCCTGGGACCATCATTTCCAGGAAGCCAGTCTCTCTTACTCAGGTGTTTTGAGGTGATCTCTTGTGTAGGGAGTGAGTCCAAGAAATGATGTCACTCCCTACCTTATATAGTATTTCCATAAGGCGAGGACCTTTTGTTTCGAGACAATTTCCCAGGCCAGAGCGTTGAAAAATAAACAGAGCCATGGACTGAGCCTAATAAATTATATAGATAGGATATGAATTGTCAGTTTGTCACCTTGATTGAGGATACAAGCAGTCCACAAAATATTAATACACAGGCTAGAAATCCCTTTAGCCTGGGTCCAGCACTTCTCCCCGTTTAATCTTTGTTACTCAGGTGTATCCAGGAGTTTTCTTGTGTGGGGAGTGAGGCCAAGAGAGGACGTCACTCCATGCCTTATATTTTTTTTCCATGTAAGAGAAAGCCTTTATTTCAAGCCAAGTTCCCAGCCCAGTCTGTGGAAAAATATGTGTACCAAAATGGAGTTCAGTGTCACGTGGTCTGGTCCTAATGTATATATAACTTCAGGTACAAAAATGATACATGCACACACATAGGATAATGATATTCAGGAAATCATAACTTTTGATACCTCACAAGCCATATATTGTACCAGATGCTTCATAATTATGTCATAATTATACCACTATGATGAATATGGATTCAGCATCATAACTTCCTCTGTTGACACCTGAATGTGGAACAGTTCCTCATATATGTCACCTAAAAAGAATGGCTCAGTTTTGGGAATCTTCCTCACATCCTCTGCAGCGAAGACCAGTTCAAAGGCTTCATTTAACCTCTCTGTAACAGCCTAATCTTCCTTGACAGCTCCCTTATCACCTCATAGTCCAATGGTCCACTGATTGTTTTACAGTCTTACTGTTTCTCACATACTTCCAAAAAAAATTGCTATTTTTTGTTTCATTTGCTAGTTGCTTTTCAAATCATTTGAACTCATTACGCAGTATCGCGAAGCCTCATTCAACAAGTATGTCACTCCCCCAAAAACCATGAGATTGGTTTAGAAGTAAAGAGATACATTAATGTGGGGTTTATTTTTATTTGCCTTTGGTTTACGAGCGTTTGGAGTCAGCTGCTTTAGATTTTTTAAAGGGATGTCAAGTGATAAAAAAATAATCGTGATTTATTCATGCAATTAAAAATAATTGTGATTAATCGCACAGTTAATTGCACGGTTAAACAATAATAAACAATCATTTATTTAAATATTTTGCATGTTTTCTACATTTTCAAATACATTGATTTGAATTACAACACAAAATACAAAGTGTACAGTGGTCAATTTATATGTATTTTTGATTACAATTACTGCACCATAAAAGAACAAAAGAAATAATATTTTTAAATTCACCTAATACCAGTACTGCAGTGCAATCTCTTTATCATGAAAGCTGAACTTACAAATGTAGAATCATAAGTAAAAACTTTCATTCAAAAAGAGCAATGTAAAATTTTATAGCCTGCAAGTTTACTCCGTCCTACTTGTTCTGCCAATAGCTCAGACAAACAAGTTTGTTTACATTTGCAGGGGATAAAGCTGCCTGCTGCTTGTTTACAATGTCACCTGCAAGTGAGAAGAGGTGTTCACATGCCACTGTTATAGCTGGCATCACAATATATTTACGTGCCTGATGCGATAAAGATTCTTATATCCCTTCATCCTTCAACGACCATTCCAGGGGACATGCATCCATGCTGATGATGTGTTCTGCTCAATAATAATCTAAAGCATTGCAGATGAACGCATGTTCATTTCCATTATCTGAGTCAGATGCCACCAGCAGAAGGTTGATTTTCTCCTTTGGTGGTTTGGGTTCTGTAGGTTTCACATTGGAGTGTTGCTCTTTTAAGACTTGTGAAAGCATGCTCCTCACCTCTTTCCTCTCAGATTTTGGAAGGAACTTCAGATTCTTAAATCTTGGGCTGCATGCTGTAGTTATCTTTAGAAATTTCACATTAGCGCCTTCTTTGCATTTTTTGAAATCGGCCGTGAAAGTGTTCTTAAAATAAACCACATGTGCTGGGTCATCATCCAAAACTGCTATAACATGAAATATATGGCAGAATGCGAGTAAAACAGAGCAGGGGACTTACAATTCTGCCCCCAGGGAGTTCAGTCACAAATTTAGTTAACAAATTATTTTTTTCACTAGCGTCATCAGCATAGAAGCATGTCCTCCACAATGGTGGCTGCAGCATCAAGGGGCATACAAATGTTTAGCTCATCTGGTATATAAGTACCTTGCAATGCGAGCTACAAATGTGCCATGCAAATTCCTCTTCTCACTTTCTGGAGACATTGTAATTGCGAAGCAGGCAGCATTATTGCCTTTAAATGTAAAGAAACTTGAACAAGAACTGGGACTGAGTGAACTTGTAGGCTCTGAAGTTTTATGTTGTTTTGTTTTTGAAAGCAGTTATTTAACAAATAAAGTCTACATTTGTAAGTTGCACTTTCACAACAAAGAGATCATATTACAGCACTTGTATGAGGTGAATTGAAATATACAGGTTTTTTGGTTTATCATTTTTACAGTGCAAATGTTGGCAATCAAAAATAACACGCACTTTGATTTCAATTACAACACAGAGTACAGTATATTTAAAAAGTAGAAAAACATTCAAAATATTTACTAAATTTCATTTGATGTTCCATTGTTTAACAGTACAATTAAAACTGTGATTAATTGTGATTATTTTTTATACCCAATTAATTTTTTGAGTTAATTGTGTGTGTTGACTGTGATTAATCAACAGCCCTAGTTTTCTAGCTTTTCTGCAATTCACTTTGAAAACGAAACATTTTTTAAAGAAAATTGAAAGCTGAGATTCTCCATGCAGTGTCTTGGTTCCAGAACTTGGGGCATTAACAACGACAGGAAACAGTGCAAGACTCCCAATGAAATCCCAGGAGCTGTCACTGCTGGCCGTTTCTCAAGTGGCGCACCCACAAACAGAAGTATTGAGGGTTAGTTAGTCGATATTTCTGGTCACACAGTCCATCAGTGGCAGAGATGCTGTGTTCATCTGCAGTGGGCTACAAAGCCTCCTGTTGTAAGAAACGGGGTTATACCAGCCGGATATAGCAGTGGCTGTCTTGGAGAATCACTGGTTCCTGCAGCACAGCTCAGAGGGTCTCTTCCTCTCGTTCAGACATGAGACATGCACATGCTGGATAAGCAAGGCCATGCACATTCTTAATAGAAAGGAGTGTGACCAAAGCCAAGCTCCAATTGCCTGCTCCTAGCTCTCTATTGGGTCCAGACAACCCCCTGTCCGCCCACAGATCTGGAAGGGACCTCCTGGTTCCCAGAGCCCAGGCCCCTGCTATCAAAAGTGACCCCGGCATATCACCCACTGCATAAATCTTTCTAGCTCCATGTTCAAATGAACTGGGTTGTTTGCCCCACACTGCTGCTGTTGGGAGGCTGTTTCAGAACCTCCCTCTTCTAACGGTCAGAAACCTCCTTCTCCTTTCCAGCCTCACTTTGCTCCAGGTCAGTTTGTTCTTGTGCCAACTCTGTCCTTTACTTCTTCTCCCTCCTTGGTGTTACCACCTCCGCCCCCACAATGTCTTTATAGAGCAATCTGATCCCTGCTCAGCCTGCATTTTCTTAGACTAAACCAGTTAAGCTTTTTCAGTCTTCATATAAGACAGTCTCTCCGTTTCCCTCACCATCCTAGGAGTCCTTCTCCACACTATTCCAGTTTGAATTCATCTTTCTTGAATACGAGTTACCAGAATTTTACATAGATTGTCACAGGCGGTCTCAACAGTGCCTTGTGTAAGGATGTTAATACCTCCCAGTCTCACCAGACACATTGTAGGATCTCATTTGCCTTGTTCTCAGCCGCATGACATTGGTGGCTCACAGTTTATCCTGGGCATAACTAATAGGTCCAGGTCTTTCTCCTCCTCTATTATTTCCAACTTACCCTCGGCTCTATAAACAGGGGTGTAGTGCATAGATGCAGGGCAGAGTGAGAGCTGACTTGATGACAGTGTGCAATCACTTTCACACAGGCGAAATACCAGCTACTAACGGGTTCTTTAATCTTACAGGTAAATGTATAACTTGAATGAATGACAGGAAACTGAAGCCAGACAAAATAAAATTGGAAATGAAGTACACATTTTTAACAGCGAGGGTGCTTAACCAATGGAACAAACTCCCAAGGGAGGTGTGGGATTCTCCTGATACCTCCAGACAAAGACTGGCTGCCTTCCTGGAAGGTCCGCTTTAGAGGAACAAAAGTGATGTGTTAGTCAAACACAGGTCATTGGGCTCAATACAGGGGTAACTGGGTGAAAGTAAACACCTGTGCAATACAGGAGGTCCAGCTAGATCAATGGATCTCAAACATATTTGATCACGCCCTCCCCACCCCCCTCCTTGTGTCAGGAAGAGTTTACGCCCCTGCCACACAAATACATATACTGATATATGTGGGGCAGGGCTTCAAAACATCACTTTGGCTTTTTTGTTTTTCACTTGATGTTTTTTGTTGTTGCCTGAATGAGCCAATGGTCCATTGGAATAAGTGCAAAAACAAAATTGTGGTCCCTGCTTCCAACAAAATGTCTTTGCAAACGGATACTTGTGCAGATGTCAATGACTTTGTGTAATTCTATTCAAGCTTAACAGAAATCCATCAAAATGCACAGAGCTACCTAGAGTGAAATGAACAGCGCTGCCTGAGAACCTGATCTGTCTGGGGGAATCGGCTTTGCAAGTTATTCATTGCTGCAGGTCAAATTTGTACGGGTTTTTTTTCTAAAGCTTCTCTCTCTCTCTCACCCCCACACCCCCCCGAATACATTCTGCACTACCAGGGTGGCTGGCCCCTCAGCTTGAGAACCTCTGGACTATACGTTCTAATGGCTCCTCCTGGCCTTAAATTCTGTGACTCTATGAGTCGTTGTCTTTAATGGATAATCATCTTGGATGCAACTTGAACAAGTTGCTACTCTGAATGCTCGTATGAATTCAGCGAGGATATATAACTCTTGCAAATGAACGGTAAAAAACTGAACTTGCAAATGAGCTGCAATGACTTACTGTCACCTGGAGTACTTAAAACAAGAGCCTCCTTTGAGGATTCACATTATTTCAGTCTTCTCTAAAACACAAAGTCTCCTACCTTACGGACCCATCCACCAAACTCCTTTTTGGGATGAGCATTGGTGCAGTCTTGCTACAACCCCTGCTCACTTTCCCCAGGGGCCCCGCCCTCTGTCCCATCTCTTCCATTAGACCTTGCTCCCTGCTCCTCCACTTCCGCTGAGCCTCTGCCCTCCCTGTCGGGCCATGGTAAGCAGGAGCTCAGGCTGCTGTGGGGAGCCCCAGACTGTGTGCTCAGACTAGGAAGGCATCCAGTCTGTGAAAGAAACTTATTGAAACATCTCCGAGGGTGAGATTTTATCTGTACTCCATTTTATTACTGTATTAGGCATAGACTTACAGGTTTTATTTTATTTTACTTGGTAATTCACTTTGTTCTCTCCGTCACTACTTGGAACCACTTAAGTCCTACTTTCTATGTTTAATAAAATCACTTTTTACTTATGAATTAACCCTGAGTATGTATTTATACCCGAGGGAGCAAACAGCTGTGCATATCTCTCTATCAACGTTAAAGAAGGCGAACAATTTATGAGTTTACCCTGCACAAGCGTTACACAGGGTAAAACAGATTTATTTGGGTTTAGATCCCATTGAGAGTTGGGCATCTGAGTGTTAAAGACAAGAATACTTCTTAAGCAGCTTTAAGTTAAGCCTGCAGCTTTGGGGCACATGGTTCAGACCCTGAGTCTGTATTGGAGCACACGGGTGTATCTGGCTCAACAACACAGGGTGCTGGAATCCCAAACTGGCAGGGAAGGTATGGGCAGAAGTAGTCTTGGCACATCAGTTGGCAACCCCAAGGGGGTTTCTATGATCTAACCCGTCACAGAACGCCCTGATTATCCTTGCACGAAGGTGTTTGCTCTTCACACTGTACACAATTGGGTTGATCAGGGGCGGAACGAGAATGTAGATATAACCCAGGAGAATCTTACGCAGAGGAGAAGAGTCCTCCCCCAATCTGTGTATCACAGACAGACCGGTCATTGGCGTGTAGAAGAGCAGGATGGCGCAGAGGTGGGACACACAGGTATTCAGGGCCCTGAGGCACTTCGCGTGGGATGTGATGCTCAGCACTGTTTTCAGGATCATCACATAAGAGAGGAAGATGAGCAGTGAATCCAGTCCCACAGTCAAAAGTGAAAGAGACAAGCCATAGATGCTGTTTACTCTGATATCCGAACAAGCCATCTTCATAACGTCCTGGTTTATGCAATAGCAATGAGAGAAGACATTGGATCGACAGTATTGTAACCGTTGAAGGAGAAAAGGGAGTGGGAGAAATCCAACAAAATGCACAGCGCCACATAGAGACAAACACACAGCACCGAATGAAGACCAGATCTGTATGGAGGAATCAACTTAGCTAGTAATTCCCTGTTATGGGTAGAATCTGGACAGGATGTTTTTTTCCCTAAAACTTCTGACGCCCATCCTGGAATATATTCCACACACACACCACTCAGTGTGAGACCCTTTGGGCTACATGATCTAATGGTTAATTCTTGCCTGGAACTCTATGACTCTATGAATCATTCTCTTGAGTGGAGCGTTATTTTGGATGCAACTTAAACAAGTTGTTCCTCTGTATGATGATAGGCACTAAACACAGATGGATGATGGCCAAGAAGAATTGGGATTGTCACAGTAAAACCGGGATATATGATCTCTTTACCCTCTAAACCAGGTCCTTTCATGACATGCATGGAGTCTCAAAATTGTCCCACTCTTTGAGCTGGGGACAAAACACTCTCTATGCTAAATGCTTATCACCAAGTATCAGAGGGGTAGCCATGTTAGTCTGGATCTGTAAAAGCAGCAAAGAGTCCTGCGACACCTTATAGACTAACAGACGTATTGGAGCATGAGCTTCCGTGGGTGAATACCCACTTCGTCAGATGCATCCGATGAAGTTGGCATTCACCCACGAAAGCTCATGCTCCAATACGTCTGTTAGTCTATAAGGTGCCACAGGACTCTGCTGCTTATCACCAAGCAGTTCTGACTGGACACCACAGTTTCTTTCCTTTGGGTGCTTGTGACCAGAGGTATACAATCACCACAAGCCTCCTTAAAACTAGGAGGTTTATTGAAAAACAACACAGAGAATTGGAAATAATGGTTATAAAATAACAGGGAGCTGCCACACATCTACATCTTGTCTATCTCACGTCTCATTACAAGCTAAGTTAGACAGGCTTTGCTTTGGAGATAGAGGAACAGAACTGGCCCAACTTACATTCTCTTGGGACACCAAGGAGCTCTTGAGACCCAGACTAACTACTCTGTGTCTCTGAGAACATCTTCCCATTGGTTTGCTCTTTTCTTGAGGAAGCAGCCTGTGCTGAAACCTGCTGAGCCTGGGCCCACTCATCACCCTAGTGCTCAGCTGTGTACATGTTACAGGTCCAACATGTGGAGCTGACCTTTTCCCTCAGGCTGATTTCTCCCAGCCAGACAGTTTAAGATGAAGCCCCTGTGGCTGTTGCTCCACTGTTTGACCATTAGACACACTCAGTCTGAATGGCTTGTGGCTGTGCTGAAACTCCTGACACCCCTGTGATGCTCCAACACTCACCTCAGAAATCCATTACTCACCCTCACTGTCACCCCCGAGCACCCCCACAACTGCCACAGAGACCAAGATGCTGGAGTCACAGGGCTTTTCAGAAGCAACTGTCACAGGAGGCTGAGTTAGGAAACCTTTTATAGACAAATGTCAGGGTTCCTCTGTGGAACCCTGACACAGCGCTGACCTTAGGGTCTCAGAGTATCTGAGCACCTGGAATCTCTTTATCCTCCCGCCACTGCTGTGAGGCAGGGCCAAGCTATGATCCACCTGTGCAGAGGCCCAGAGACAGTTAGTAGCTTGCTCATGGTCACACATGGCAAGAGAATCAAAGCCAGCTCCACTGAGTAACAGAGCTGTGCAGAGTTTAGAGCAGACTGGGGATGGCTAACAGCTTCCAAGAGTATAGCCCACTTTAACCAATTCCCTGTGGATGGGTGTCACCACAGAGTGCACCCTTGGGGCCTGAGGTAGCCCTCCAGGCAACCTGCCCTTCCCCCTTTGGTAGTTCCAGTGAGTTACTCTCAGCCTGGGGTACTTAAAACAAGAGTCTCCTTTGTGGGGTTGCATTAATTCAGTCTACTCCAAAACACAAACACTCCTACCCTCCAGCCCCATCCTCCTTCTTTACTCAGGAAACTCCACCGCCCTACCTGCTGCGGTTAGCATTGGTTCAGGCTTGCCACACCCTCTGCCTCATCTCTTCCCTCAAATCTCTGCCCCCTGCTCTTTCAATTCTGGGCCAATGTGGGGAGACCTGGACTCTCCAACTTCCCTAGGGGTATGTCTTGGGTTTGATGATAGAAGATGGGGGCTGCTCTCGGGCCCACAATCCACCTGCCCAGGATAGGAGTAGGGTCTGATGCTCGTTATAGAGGTTCTGGAAACCTGGGCAGCTCTTACCTTGGCCCGGCTCTGGCTTTGGGTTTGGAGAGAGATTGGAGCTTCAGGTAAAGAGGAGGAACGGGGGGTGAGGTTCCGGGGAAGGGATGGGGCAGAAGGAGGGGCAAAGGAGGAAGGGGATGGAACAGAGAATTATGGTTTCAGGTAAGAATGGGGGAGAGGGAGGTGCCTCAGGGAAAGAGGAAGCCTGGGGTGGGGCCACACAGGGGATGGGGTCCCAGCATATGTTCTGTTTTTGCCTTTTGAACAGGTGGTCTCCCGACAGTGAATGGGCTGGACTGGGATAGGAGCTATCTGGGCCTCTCTGTGGGAGCGGATTCCCATTCCCACCCCTTGGAAAGCAGCTGGGGCAGCACAAACACAGGGGACAAGGAGGGAAACTGGGCCTCAGTCTCTTTTCAGGACTCCTGTGCGTCAGACCCTCACTCACACAGCTCTGCTCGGGGGACGGTGGAATGGGCTCAGCAGGTGTGCTGTGCTGAGACAAGAACTGTGTGCAGGGGGGGTTGCCTGAAAGGCTTCTCCTGCGTTAATCTGACAGGACTCAGTCATAATCACCTGGCTGAGGGTGTAGGGGAAGGATGTGTGTCCGTGCACCTTGAATATCCCCTGTCCACAGCTCCTGCAGCCCTCATAGATCACACAGCAAACCAGAGCGCTCACAGTGAATCAGGACTCAGACTGCAGAAAAGCTCTGCAGATTTCCCCATGGCCTATGGGTGTTTAACCAGAGACAGGACATGGGCAGTGCAAGTGTAAGAGGAAACAACATCCACGTCCCTTCTCTTTATTGACTGTATCAAGAGGAATTCTGAGGTCGGAGGAGCTACAAATATGGCTCTTTATGGCCCAATATCCCAACGATCCCCTGGCTTTCCACAAACACAGTCATTTTGTAAATGCTGCTGCCTGCCTTGGTCTCCTTCCCCCTGTGTGCTGTCCTCACTCACCAGCAGGTGGGGACAGTCTCATTTCATTCCTCGAAGCCTTAGACCCCATCTCAACCTCTTTCTATAGAGAGGAGATGAGTAGCTCATCTTAACTCAGATGTAAGGGTCCAGGATGGAATCAGTGTCTGTGTCCTGGGTTTTTCGTCTCCTGTGTCATCAATGCTGGAACTGGGTGATAAACTGACCCTTCACTTGATGAACAATCTGATTATCCTCAATCTAAGCTGTTTGCTTTTCATGCTGTACACAACTGGGTTCATAAGGGGCGGGACCAGAAGGTAGACATACCCCAGGAGAATCTGAAGCACATGAGTCGAGCTGTTCCCAAATCTGTGTATCACAGACAAACCAATCTCTGAAGTGTAGAAAAGCAGGACGACACAGAGGTGGGAGACACAGGTGTTCAGGGCCCGAAGACACTTTGTCTGCGACACAACACTCAGCACTGTTTTGAGGATCATCACATACGAGAGGAAGATGAGCAGTGAATCCAACCCCATAATTAAGAATGAAAGATACAAGCCATAGAGGTTGTTGAATTTGTTGTCTGAACAAGCCAACTTCATGACTTCCTGGTGTGCACAGTAGGAATGGGAGAGGACATTGTCTCCACAGTATTGGAACCGTTTCAGGAGAAGGGGGAGAGGGAATATTGTGGTTATTCCTCTTAGCACACACACCAGTCCCATCTTGGCTATTCTCGGCAGGGTTAAGATGGAAGCATATCTCAGTGGGTTACAGATGGCGATGAAGCGGTCAAAGGCCATCAACAAGAGTGTGGAAGATTCAATGCACTGAAGCGACTGAATAAAGAACAACTGGGTAAAACAGGCATTAAAGCTGATTTCCCTAGAGTTAAACAAGTATATGCCCAATATCGTCGGCATGGTGGCTATCAATAAGCCAAGGTCTGTGATGGCCAACATGGAAAGGAAAATGTACATGGGCTCATGGAGGGTTGGATCTGTTTTTATAAGGAACAGAATGACTGAATTTCCTATTATCGAAATAACATACATTAAACAGAAGGGGATAGAAATCCAGAGATGGACGTCTTCCTGCCCTGGTATCCCAGTGAGAAGGAACACTGCAGAGATGAATTTGGTGTCATTGACAGCTGACATCATGTCCTGGGCAGGCACAGGTAGTTTTGAACTTTAGTTTCTGAAAGAAGAAATAACAGGAGACTAGATGATAATTAAGGAGACATCTTTCTGCTCTCAATGCAAATCTAGAGGCTCCCAGGATCTAAAGGAAAATGAGCAACTACATAGTCTTGGATTTTCACCACCACCAGGAAGATAGGCACTGCCAGACTGGATCAGACATCAGCTCCATTCAGCTCAGCATTTAGTGGCCATTTCATAGATTCTTCAGAGGAAAGTGGAACAAGCCTTGCAATAGGCAGCTATGAGACACCCTGCTCCCAGGAAAAGTTTCCCCGACACCCACTACTTAGACATATTTGGTGGTGTAAATCAGGAAGGTTTAGAGCCCTTCCAAAACTTTTTAAAAGAGATCCTAACAACCTGAATGGGATTTTTTTTTTACCCATATAAACATCCCATCCCTCTTTGAAGCCTGCTAAGCTCTTGGTCCCATAGATATCTTGAGCTGCGAATTCCACAACCTATTGTGCACTATGTGATTTTACAGCTGTGACCTTCCCACACATGCTCTTTCTGGCTCATTGTATGATGGCATGTGTGCAAGTGAATGGTGATATTGGTCATTGTATTTATCTGTCCTGGATTGAGGCTATTTATCAATGTGTCTGCCTCTTTCCAGCACATGGGATAAATTCTTAGGGCCTGATTCTGAATTCAAGATTGTCTTAATGGCATCACTCCAGATTTAAATGGGTTAATTGCTTCAGAACAGGGCTCTCTTAGCTTTCCCTTATCAAATGCACCAGGTGATACACTTTGACCCCCAAGAGTCCCTCCAAGAAGAGCTGAAATGCTTTGCCTCAACAATGTTGACTGAATCCAGACAGTCCATTCACCATACAAGCTTCTCTTCATTCTCACAGGTCCTGAATCCTCTCACTAGGCAAGAGTCCCTAAATATCTGCAAAGTTACAAGATGACACAGACAGTTACTTCAGTTGGGTGCGGGAGGGGTTGGCATCACACATGGGTGAAGAGTGGAAAACCAGGTTTGCACTAATATCCACTTCAGCGTGCAAGTTATTTCAGCCATGTGCATGTAAGAGGTGATTAATGAAAATTATATACAACCAATGTAACACTCCCCTTTTCTGCACCTCAGCTTGACTCTTTGCTGAAACACAGACAAACGGTTCTGTTATCTCATGACCTTTTCAAAAGACTTGCCCAGGTATTGCAGAGGGATAACATTCATGACCCCAAATGTAAGTGTTAGAAAGAGCTTCTGGTCATTTCCCAGGAGACAGTATCATACAGCTGTTCACTGAACAAAGAGTTTAGAGCTCAAACCTATTGCCAACAATATGTGGAGTACTACTGAAATACTGTCTAAAGCAAATACCATTAAGCAGTACAGTTACCACTGCTTCTGACTTTCAGAATACAGGCATATCATGAATGTTTGGTTTGTAATATCTGTATTACAATGAAAAGTTTTGGTATAACATTTACACATCTGTACTTTAGCATACTCATGTCAGTCCATTCTTTTCCCTCTGATCCGCTTTCAGAAATGATTTTTTGGGTTAGAGTGGGACTTAAAATGTAACGTCTGTCATCGAGATTTCTTCAGAACCTGAGCAGATTGCAGCGTCCCAGCCCTCATTCAGTTGATTGCCAACAAACAAAAGTCTAGTAGCTCCTCTGTCCCTGGGTTAATAGCTGACTGGTTCTCCTCAGGTTCCGCTCTGTCAGACTGCAGACTGTATCCGGAGCGGTAACAGCCATTGGGATCAGTATAGAAAATATTCATTCCCTGAACTCTCACTCTCTAGTACATAGTAACTCCAGCATCTCTTACTCAGGCACGATGAGGGTTTGCAGTTAGTGGATTTCAAAGTCAAATGCAGGAGTATTCATGGAAATGGAACTTCATTTCCCACAGGAGAGTCACCTATTGCTCTCTCTCTGACTGTCTTTGTCCTGTATTCATAAAATCTGTAGCACCTGGGAACAGCATTGTATCAGACATGGAGCTGAGCTGTCATCATGAATGTGTGTGTTAAACCCAGTTGTTAGGATGGTAGCTTTATAGCTACATTGTGTTGACTGTTTCTGTTATGGCTGTACTGGATGAAACCAGGATGGTTCCTGTTAGTTTAGTAACAGGATGCTGGAAAAGAAGCAGAAAGAGAAGCAACAGCTGAAGAAAAGTCATCTGTCAGTAAGCTCTTCAGGGAAGCTGAGAGATCACTCTGTAGCTACAAGCTGGGAAGAGCCTATTTGTGGGCTCCAGGCACATTACACAGCTTGCTGAGAGTCTCTTCATACCAACAGCCACAGATGCCGCTGGGGAAGTCTGAAGGCCCTCGGCCTGCCTGGGTCCCCGTCAGAGTGGGAGGGTTTGGGGTCAGAGACATGTACAGGTTGTTGTTTTTAAATTATCATATTCTCTCATGTTATGCTTTATTCCTACTGTTCAAATTAAACAGTATCTGGGTTCAAGAAGGCTGGCTGGTCACTTGTCACTAGTCACAGGCTCACAAAAGGAAGAAACACATGTGCCTAACCCACTTTGACCGGCAGGGAAAACACATTCCACCCACAGTGTGCGGTAGACAAGGTTAGACAAGGTCCCGGTCTGAGGGTGGGAGGATCGTGGGGTTTCACTCAATGTGAGGGAAAGCTATTATGCCTGACATCTGGCACTTGGAGACCAGAGGAAGGGCAGAGATGTAGGTAGCCCTGTAATTCTTAGGGATATAAACAAGGCTGAAATGCTGGAACCCACAGCCAGTCAGGAAACAGAAATATGCCTTATTGGACCTGTTACCACAGAGCAGTGCAGATCTGAATTCCTGCCTTCGCAATCGAACAAGAGAATAAAATAATTTTATATGCATTTACCGATTACATTTCCTGGAACAAATAAACCTGAGATAATTTGTGAACTAGTCACTAATATTCCAGGGGGTTTCAGGACCAAGCCCAGAACACACTGCCCCTCTAGAAATGGGACAACTTGACAAATCCTATCCAGGGTACTGGAGTTTTAACGCTCCGAGCTCACTTTGAATGTCAGATTTCTGTGTAGCTTGAATAACGCACCTTGGTTCATGGGCAGGTGTAGGGGAGAGATTGCCAAGTGACCAAATGCTCCTGCCCTCCAGCCCCTGTCTCTGTATCACACCAACAGACCAGCTGAGTTTGCTGCTGCTGCACAGAACATCTGCAAATGGAAACACTTTACAGTCTTTCCCCTTCACTTCACGTTTTAAAGACAACGAAACCTCTCAACGTACCCAATTCCTGCTAGATGAGTAGCTGCTGACACCAGAGGTCTTCAGCCTAAAGGAAAAGGAGTCATCGGAGAAGTAGCAGGCAGTATCTGTTCAGACAGGGAGGCAACTGTGTTTATGAAGCATTCCTGCACATTCCCTTGGGGGCCACTTGGCCATCAGGGAACTTCAGCTGCTTGGCTTAGTGTGCACCAAATTTAACCCCCATCGTTGCCAAAGGCAAACTGCAGAAAGACAAATCACAGGGGATGTGTAGTGATCCTACCCACCTGGACTGCAGCACAAGCCCTGCTGCAGGCTCTATTCCTGGAATCCAGGCTTGTTATCACTGTTCATATGATTACGATTAGTCACCTGGCTATCTTGGAGCCGTCCGAGGGGTAGTAATGAAACTGTCACAGCTGTGATCTTGCTGAAATAAAACAAAATAAAATAGAATTATAATAATATAGTAGCATATTTCTCCCCAGCAGCCCCCTTTCCTGTATTACTAAACCAGGGAAGGGATATTCCACAATGCTCTGTACCTGGAAATTTCCCTTGAATCGTTCCAGGAGGGCAGGTCCCTTCCCTTCTCCCTGAGGAATGAAAAAGGGGATCCAGGATCCAGGGCTCCCCAAAGTTAGGCACAGATCTCAGTGGTCCAGTGGTAACTAGGTCCTTCCACCCAAAATCTCTGGGCCTCCACAACTGCGCTAGGATGCTCTCCAGCTCCCTCCTAGCACAGGTTCATCAGAGATGTGCTACCAGGGCCTGTCACAGTAGCCACTGACTGCAGGATCTGCTGAAGCGTGAATTGTACAGGGTGGAGGGGACTGCACAGACATGGGAGGGCAGATTAGAGAACCTGATGGGCACAATACCCCAGCACAAGTCTGGTTCAGATGCTTTGACATTTCTATGTCCCGAGTCCAGCCATAGACTCAGTCAGTCCAACCTTCATTTATGTTATGAGGAAGAGGAAGATGAAACCCCTCCAATTTCTCTTGGTGATTCAGGCAGTTGCAGCTGGGCAGCATCATTGGGTCAAAATTGTGGGGGGAGGCACTCTGCTTTCCAACACAAACCATGAAACTCAGGTCAAACCATGAAACTCTGTCTCTAGTTCTACAGGGGGCTGCATAAGCCCCCCATCAACCTTCCACACTGAGCACCCTTAGGGTGACCATAGTTCCCAAAGAGAAAACAGTAGACACACAGTTTCTCACCCTAGTCCCCTCACCCCTGTGCAAAACTGTCATCCATCACTGGAACCCAGTAGGGGCCCCCGCAAGTTTCAGGAAGCTGTCACTTGTGGCTGCAACACTTCCTCCTGATTCCCAGCTCTGCTTCACCCCCGTCTTGGGGCTGGCATCTCCACTCGCCTGCCTCAAAAGTTCCTCCGCTCCCCACTTCCCCAATTTTATGATAGAAGTGTGCATTTGGCCTGTTTTCTGTTGCCAGCTGATCACGTCTGCAAGAGCAAACAGGACAAATGTCTCCTTCTGAAAAAAAAAATTTTTGAGTAGGTTGGAACACTTGTATTAATATCACTGGGCAAAGATATCAGGAAGATGCTGAGCCATCTTAAGGAGAAGGGCAGGAACAACAGCATGATGAATAGATATGTTTTGATCAAACCAACATGTACAAGATAATGGGCGGCCCTTGGATATGTCAGTGGGTGGCACCCTAATACGTTACAGGGTGGCACTCTGATATGTCAGGGACAATACATAACTTGTTTGTATCTGTGTATAAAGATGTATCTCAGAGGCGATATGTTTATCTAGCCGAGGGAAGAATGGAAAGTCCTGCCATTCACTCAGCCAGTCCATTGTCATGGGCATACATGTGTGAGTGTTCCTGTAACCATCAGCACCGTGCTTCGGTGGCAGTAAACCTGACTAAGTGCCTTTGCTGAAAACTGACTCTGTGGATTTATTGAGTGGTTCACTCGAGGTCTGCTCTGTAGGACTCACGATCTAACATGGCAGAAAGCTATGTGTTAGGAATCCCCTTAACCCCTCCCGAACCCCCCCCCTGAGAGTTTCATAAAGTATGGATGTACTGGTTTGCAATCCAAAGAGGTCTATATGAACTTAAAAATTATAGTAGGGAAGAAACATGCAATGAAATCCTACAGACCAAAGACACTAAAAGATATCACACCACAAAAACAACAGAAGATATCAGTATATAGTGAAGGAACCCTCAAGCAGCAAGAAAAGGAACATGAAGTGTTTTATAAATAAGAGAGTGGTCAAAAACACCTCAGTTTACCATATATGGACAATTAAGTTGGCAATCAGCTAAAACTCACCATTAGTTAATTAAAACTTGTCTACCTCGTAAAAACAACTATGTTATTGCTGTATTGCATTCTTGCTGTACGTCATTTACAACGTGCATAACATTGCTAAACTGTTTAACCAACACACATAAAAATCCTCAAAAGAATGGCAGCAAAGAACATGAAGTCAAGTTAAAAACAAAGTGGTAAAAAATATATATGTGACATTATCATAATTTTAGTCCCAGATTTGGACCTTAGCGTCCAAAATATGGGGGTTAGCATGAAAACCTCCAAGCTTAGTTACCAGCTTGGACCTGGTACTTGCTGCCACCACCCAAAAAATTAGAGTGTTTTGGGGCACTCTGGTCCCCCTGAAAAACCTTCCCTGGGGACCCCAAGACCCAAATCCCTTGAGTCTCACAACAAAGGGAAATAATCCTTTTTCCCTTCCCCCCTCCAGGTGCTCCTGGAGAGATACACAGACACAAGCTCTGTGAATCCAAACAGAGTGACTCCCCCTCTCCGTTCCCAGTCCTGGAAACAAAAGCACTTTCCTCTTCACCCAGAGGGAATGCAAAATCAGGCTAGCAAATCCAACACACACAGATCTCCCCCTGATTTCTTCCTCCCACCAATTCCCTGGTGAGTACAGACTCAATTTCCCTGAAATTTCCCAGAAAAGAAAACTCCAACAGGTCTTAAAAGAAAGCTTTATATAAAAAAGAAAGAAAAAATACATACAAATGGTCTCTCTGTATTAAGGTGACAAAATACAGGGTCAATTGCTTAAAAGAATATTGAATAAACAGCCTTATTCAAAAAGAATACAAATCAAAGCACTCCAGCACTTATATTCATGCAAATACCAAAGAAAAGAAACCATATAACTTACTATCTGATCTCTTTGTCCTTACACTTAGAAACAGAAGATTAGAAAGCAGAAACTACTTCTCCAAAGCTCAGAGAAAGCAGGCAGACAGAAAACAAAGACTCAGACACAAACTTCCCTCCACCCAGAGTTGAAAAAATCCGGTTTCCTGATTGGTCCTCTGGTCAGGTGCTTCAGGTGAAAGAGACATTAAGCCTTAGCTACCTGTTTATGACACGCCTCCCAAATTGCAGACAGTGGGGAGGCTCACTGGCGGCGATCTCCTTCTAGAACTTGAAAATAAACAGATTAATACAACACATGCACCTTTACATATACCACTAAGTATATAACTAACAGACTTCTACATTTTAAGAACACTTTTCAACTACTGAATTCTGGGAAACTCTCACGGGAGAGAGCATCAGCAACTTTGTTAGAAGCTCCTGTGATGTGTTGAATTTCAAAATCAAAATCTTGGAGAGCTAAACTCCAACGAAGAAGTTTCTTGTTGTTCCCCTTGGCAGTATGAAGCCACTTTAGTGCAGCATGGTCAGTTTGTAGTTGGAACCACCGTCCCCAAACATATGGGCGTAGCTTTTCCAGGGCGTACACAATGGCATAGCATTCCTTTTCACTGACTGACCAGTGACTTTCCCTCTCAGACAGTTTCTTGCTGAGAAACACGACAGGATGGAAGTTGTGATCTGTTGCTTCCTGCATGAGCACTGCTCCTATACCACGCTCAGATGCATCGGTGGTTACTAGGAATGGCTTGTCAAAGTCCGGGGCCCTGAGCACAGGGTCAGACAGGAGCGTTACCTTAAGTTGGGTAAAGGCCTTTTGACACTCATCAGTTCACTTAACTGCATTTGGCTGGGTCTTTTTGGTCAGGTCGGTCAGTGGGGCAGCGATTTGGCTGTAGTGTGGTACAAATCGCCTGTAGTATCCGGCCAAGCCTAAGAAGGATTGGACCTGTTTCTTTGACCTTGGGACAGGCCACTTTTGGATAGCATCCACCTTGGCCTGTAGGGGGTTTATGGTTCCTCGACCCACCTGGTGACCCAGGTAAGTCACTCTGTTTTGGCCTATTTGACACTTTTTGGCCTTAACAGTTAGTCCGGCCTGCCTGATGCGCTCAAAGACCTTTTCCAGGTGTAGTAGGTGTTCGGGCCAGGAGTCTGAAAAAATGGCCACATCATCGAGGTAGGCAACTGCAAATTCTCCCAGTCCAGCTAGTAGACTGTCTACCAGCCTCTGGAAGGTGGCGGGTGCATTTCGAAGGCCGAAAGGAAGGACATTGAATTCATACACCCCCGAATGGGTGACGAATGCTGACCTCTCCTTGGCAGGTTCATCTAGCGGTACTTGCCAGTACCCCTTGGTTAAGTCTATTGTAGAGATGAACTGGGCACGTCCCAAATTCTCCAATAGCTCATCGGTGCGTGGCATTGGATAGTTGTCCGGACGAGTTACCGCATTTAGCTTACGGTAGTCCACGCAAAAGCGTATTTCCCCATCTGGTTTGGGTACCAGAACCACTGGAGATGCCCATGCACTGGTAGATGAGCGGATTATACCCATCTGTAGCATGTTCTGGATCTCCCGTTCTATAGCAGCTTGGGCATGAGGAGACACCCGGTAGGGTGGGGTTCTGATTGGGTGAGCATTACCTGTGTCAATGGAGTGGTATGCCCGTTCAGTCCGTCCTGGGGTGGCTGAGAACAATGGGGCGAAGCTAGTGCACAGCTCCTTGATTTGTCGCCGCTGCAGACGTTCCAGGGTGGTTGAGAGGTTCACCTCTTCCACGCCACCGTCTTTTTTCCCGTCGTAGTAGACACCGTCAGGCCACTCAGCCTCATCTCCCTGGACTGTAAACTGACAAACCTGTAAGTCTCTGGAATAGAAAGGCTTGAGAGAATTAACATGGTACACTTTAGGCTTTAGTGAGGAATTGGGAAATGCTATGAGGTAGTTTACAGTTCCCAGGCGCTCTTGGACCGTGAAGGGCCCTTCCCATGATGCTTCCATCTTATGGGCCTGTTGCGCCTTCAAGACCATAACCTGGTCTCCTACCTTGAAGGAACGTTCTCTGGCATGTCTGTCATACCAGGCCTTTTGCTCTTCTTAAGCATCCTTTAGGTTCTCTCTAGCAAGGGCTAAAGAGTGTCGGAGGGTGCTTTGTAGGTTGCTTACAAAGTCCAGAATGTTAGTTCCTGGAGAAGGCGTAAACCCCTCCCATTGCTGCTTCACCAACTGTAATGGTCCCTTAACCTCGTGACCATACACAAGTTCAAATGGTGAAAACCCTAAACTGGGATGCGGTACAGCCCTGTAGGCAAACAGCAACTGCTGCAACACTAGGTCCCAATTATTGGAGAATTCGTTGATGAATTTTCGTATCATGGCCCCCAAAGTTCCATTGAACCTTTCCACCAGGCCATTGGTTTGATGGTGGTACGGGGTGGCAACCAAGTGATTCACCCCATGAGTTTCCCACAGTTTTTTCATGGTCCCTGCCAGGAAATTAGACCCTGAATCTGTAAGGATGTCGGAGGGCCAACCTACCCTGGCAAAGATGTCTGTTAGGGTCAGGCACACAGTGTTAGCCCTGGTGTTGCCTAGAGCTACAGCTTCTGGCCATCGGGTAGCAAAGTCCACTAAAGTCAGTACGTACTGCTTTCCTCTGGGCATCTTTTTTGGGAAAGGACCCAGAATATCCACAGCTACTCGCTGAAATGGGACCTCAATTATGGGGAGTGGCTGGAGAGGGGCCTTGACCTGGTCTTGAGGCTTACCCACTCTTTGGCATACCTCACAAGACCGGACATACTTGGCAACATCCTTGCCAATCCCCTCCCAGTGGAAGGACTTCCCCAACCGGTCCTTGGTTCTGTTCACCCCAGCATGGCCACTGGGATGATCATGGGCTAAGCTTAAGAGCTTTCCCCGGTACTTAGTTGGAACCACCAACTGTTTTTGCGGCTGCCATTCTTCCCGGTGTCCACCAGAAGGAATTTCCTTGTATAAAAGTCCATGGTCTATAACAAACTGGGATCGATTAGAAGAGCTGAGAGGCGGTGGGGTGCTCCGTGCCGCTGCCCATGCTTTCTGAAGGTTGTCATCTGCTTCCTGCTCAGTCTGGAACTGTTCCCTTGAGGCTGGGGTCACCAGTTCTTCCTCAGACTGTGGACTTGGGCTTGGTCCCTCTGGAAGCAATGTAGGTGATGGGATTGTTTCCGTTGCTGGTGAACCGCTCTCCGCTGGTGCACCTGTGGTTATTTCAGGCTCTGGCTGAGCCTTTTGGGTATGGCTGTCTGTTGCTTCTGCCAGTTTTGGCTCGCTGGCGCCCTCTGGCTTTGAGTTTGAAGACGTGGTTGCACTTGCTGGTGCTGGTTGCTGTTCCAGTTCCGGGCCTGGGACTGAAGGTGCTGTGGCTGTTTCAGTGGTTGGCATGGAATCTGGATCCACTACCTCTGTCTGGGTCTCTGGTAACACAGACGGGGCCTCTGTGGACGGCTCAGGAACAGGAATGGGTCTGGAAGCTTGCCTGGTTTGGCTACGTGTAACCATTCCCACTCTCTTGGCCCGCCTCACCTGGTTGGCCAAGTCTTCCCTCAGTAGCATGGGGATAGGATAATTGTCATAGACTGCAAAAGTCCACATTCCTGACCAGCCTTTGTACTGGACAGGCAGTTGAGCTGTAGGCAAGTCTACAGCTTGTGACATGAAGGGGTAAATTGTAACTTTGGCCTTTGGGTTGATGAATTTGGGGTCAATGAAGGATTGGTGGATAGCTGACACTTGTGCCCCCGTGTCTCTCCACGCAGTAACCTTCTTTCCGCCCACTCTCAAATTTTCCCTTCGCTCCAAGGGTATTTGAGAGGCATCCGGGCCTGGGGATCTTTGGTGTGATGGTGGTGTAATGAATTGCACTCGCATGGTGTTCTTGGGACAGTTGGTCTTGATATGTCCCAGTTCATTACACTTAAAGCATCTTCCATCTGATGGGTCACTGGGCCGAGGTGAGTTACTGGAGACTGGTGAGGTGGAAGAGTAGGGCGTCTGTGGCTTTACTTGGGTTGTATGTGGGGTCTTTGGCTGTCCTCGGTTGTAAGGTTTATGGTCGGTGTGCCCCCTGGGGTAATCGTTCCCCTTGACAGTAGCTTTCTTGCTTTCTGCCACTTCCATCCATTTGGCTCCAATCTCCCCCGCCTCAGCGAGATCTTTGGGTTTTCCATCTTGTATGTACCGTGTGATGTCTTCAGGAACACCATCCAAGAACTGCTCCATTTGTATGAGGAGGTGCAGTTCTTCCAAGGTTTTAACATTGTGTCCTGATATCCAGGCCTCATAATTTTTTGCAACGTAGTAGGTGTGTTTGGGAAATGACACATCTGGTTTCCACTTTTGGGTTCTGAAGCGCCGACGGGCATGATCTGGGGTTATCCCCATTCTGTATCTGGCCTTGGTTTGAAAAAGTTTATAGTCATTCATTTGCTGCTTAGGCATTTCAGCTGCCACCTCTGCTAAAGGTCCACTGAGCTGTGACCTCAATTCTACCATGTACTGGTCTTCGGGGATGCTGTACCCAAGACAGGCTCTTTCAAAATTTTCCAAGAAGGCCTCGGTGTCATCACCTGCCTTGTAGGTGGGAAATTTCCTGTGCTGTGGAGCAATAATTGGCGCCGGGTTGTTAGGGTTGGCTGGCACATGCTGCCCAGCTTTTGCCAACTCCAGTTCATGTTTTCTCTGTTTTTCCTTCTCTTCATTCTCTTTTTGTTGTTTTTCCATTTCTTTTTGTTGTTTTTCCATTTCTTTTGGTGTTTTTCCATGTCTCAGCGGTGGGCCGCCTCTTCTTCTTCTTGCTTCCTTCTGTGGGCCAACTCTTCTTCTTCTAGTTTTCTTTTGTGTGCCAACTCATCTTCTGCTTGTTTCCTTCGGTGGGCCAACTCTTCTTCTTCTTGTTTTCTTTTGTGTGCTGCCTGTTTGATTTGTTCTTCTCTTTCTTTCATCTCCATCTCTTTTTGTTTTATTTCCAGTTGTCGCCTGTGTTCAGCTTCTTTGATTTATTCTTCAGCCTCAATTTTTGCCTTGGAAGTCATGGTTCCTGTTTTCTTGGGTTGGGGTGCCCTCCAGTGTTTATCTTCTGCACTGCAGGCTCTGTTGCCTTCTAGAGTCTGCCTAGCAACAGTGCCTTTAGCTAATCTTCAATGTTAAGTAAACCTGAAAAATCACTTTATTTGCGTGTATATAGTGCTGGTAATGACTCTCAATGGGAGTGCTATTGTGTGACAAAAGACTCTTAATAGCACCTTAACGGTTTCTTGCTTAAGATGCAAGCCACAAACTGCCAGAGAGAGCAGAAAAAAAAATTCTCTTTGGTTCCCTTTTAAAACCAACTGTTTCTCTCTGCTGAAAAGCCCTTAGCAGAGAAAAGAAAAATATAATATTCCTACTGGCTTCTGGATTCTGTCTATCTCCCAAACGCTGCTACTCATATCATAACCTTAGTCCCAGATTTGGACCTTAGCGTCCAAAATATGGGGGTTAGCATGAAAACCTCCAAGCTTAGTTACCAGCTTGGACCTGGTACTTGCTGCCACCACCCAAAAAATTAGAGTGTTTTGGGGCACTCTGGTCCCCCTGAAAAACCTTCCCTGGGGACCCCAAGACCCAAATCCCTTGAGTCTCACAACAAAGGGAAATAATCCTTTTTCCCTTCCCCCCTCCAGGTGCTCCTGGAGAGATACACAGACACAAGCTCTGTGAATCCAAACAGAGTGACTCCCCCTCTCCGTTCCCAGTCCTGGAAACAAAAGCACTTTCCTCTTCACCCAGAGGGAATGCAAAATCAGGCTAGCAAATCCAACACACACAGATCTCCCCCTGATTTCTTCCTCCCACCAATTCCCTGGTGAGTACAGACTCAATTTCCCTGAAATTTCCCAGAAAAGAAAACTCCAACAGGTTTTAAAAGAAAGCTTTATATAAAAAAGAAAGAAAAAATACATACAAATGGTCTCTCTGTATTAAGGTGACAAAATACAGGGTCAATTGCTTAAAAGAATATTGAATAAACAGCCTTATTCAAAAAGAACACACATCAAAGCACTCCAGCACTTATATTCATGCAAATACCAAAGAAAAGAAACCATATAACTTACTATCTGATCTCTTTGTCCTTACACTTAGAAACAGAAGATTAGAAAGCAGAAACTACTTCTCCAAAGCTCAGAGAAAGCAGGCAGACAGAAAACAAAGACTCAGACACAAACTTCCCTCCACCCAGAGTTGAAAAAATCCGGTTTCCTGATTGGTCCTCTGGTCAGGTGCTTCAGGTGAAAGAGACATTAACCCTTAGCTATCTGTTTATGACAGACATAGTAAGTACAAATTGGGTAAACCAATTCCCTGGTAGTACCAGTCATAATTTGGATTAGTGACACTGCATCCTAAGTGAGGCACATGTTATTCAAAACCATCTTGTTCAGGGTCTGGGTACCAATAGTACATCCTGACATGGCAATATTGGAGAAATGGGTTATGGTCCATTCACTAGGCAATCTGGAAGACAGCATCCGTAAGAAACGACCATCTAAGTCAGCTACTGATGTATCACAGAGTAATCCAACCCATGGAACAAAGAAGCTAGACATCCCTGTTTCCTGCCTAGTAAAGTTTACCAGAGGGTGACAACCAGCAGTAAGGGTAACCTATAATATGAATGGACAGTACTGCGTAGTAACTAATTGTGAGACATTTATATATAAAGGCCTCATTTGTAATGTCACCACTCTAAATGTGTTTTACTTCTCATATACATGGTACAGTGGAACACATTGTAACAATGCTTATCCCAGCATTTCAAAACACTCAGCCTACTACTACTGCCGATACAGGTGATAACTGTCATTGCCCTAAGAGGAGTGTGTTGCTCTCTGTGGTGGCACCAAAGTAAAAGGGCCAAACTACTAAGACTCAATCATAAAATTACATTCCTCAGTCATGGTCCCAGGCCTAACATTCCTGCGTCCACCACAGAGGACTAAAAACAATTGGAAAATAAAATGTGTCCATCAGTCGTACGAGGGAATGTGCAAGGGAATATAGGACAGATGTCGCACAATGGCATAGTAAGGTGGCCACATAACAGTGTTTAGCCCAACTGGTTCATCTTCAGTCCTGGCACTATGCTTTTCTGGGATGATGAGTAAATGTGGGGAAATGTAGCTGAAAGAAGGCGTAAGACTTGAGGCTCTGTAGCAGAATCCTGATATGAGGCCTAAGGCCCAGACTAAAGTAGTCAAAACTTTGTGTTTATAAAGCAAAGTTGAGTTGTGAGCAAGAAGCAGGTACAGCTCACAGAATCTTGCATGAACAGGGCTGACATTGCACAAACCCACATTCTTAAGTAGTGATAGGCACAATATACATACCTCCAATAAATTCCAGAAAGGTGGTACCAGAACTTCCTGATACCAAACACATTCCCCAAAGACAACAGGAACATTCTGACTCATCTTAAGGGTAAGGTCAAGATAACAGCATGATGGACAGAGATGTTTTGATCGAACCAACATGTATAAGGTAATGGGTGGCCCCTGGTTACGTCAGTGGGTGGCACCCTGATATGTCAGGGGTGATACATAACTTGCCTCTATCTGTGTATAAAGATGTATCTCAGAGGCAATGTCTTTGTCTGGCTGAGGAGAGAATGGAACGTCCCGCCATTCACTGAGTCGGTCCTTTGTCACACACATACATGTATTAGTGTACCTGTAAACACTTAGGGAGGGCATTAGCACTGTGCATCATTGGCAATAAACATGACCACATTCCTTTGCTGAAAACCAAGCCTGTGGATTTACTGTTGTTGTGTTAGGTACAAGTACAGCCAGATTAATTTTTTTTCCAGTTCTTCTATGACTTGTTTTAGTGAATTTTTGGTGGTATTGGGTATTATTTAATATATGAAGAAATGTCTCCTTTTAGTGTAACCAAAATTTGTATCTTTCCTGTATTGAGAGGGTTTGTAGCTCATCCATTTTGTATTTCAGTCAACCAGGTTTTCCAGCCTTCTGGAGCAGGAGGTGGCTTTTTTGGTTTTATTGTTTTTACAGTTTGAGTAGCAAGCCCCATGCAGATTAGATTAACATCATCCTTGCCCTCTTTTACAGTAACGGCTTGTTTGATATACATATTTGAGAAATGTATGATTATTTTTACTTGCTTTATTGTTTCAGCTCCAATTACATTTTTTTCTGCGATGCCACACACACTTCTCCTGAATGACATGTGCACCAAACTGGAGATGCAGTGTTTTCACATCATATGTTTGCTTGTTTTTTTGATATTTTTTGTATTTGTACAGAGTTTGTAACTGGGTATGAGCGAATGAGCTATTGGAATAAGAGCAAAAGCAAAACTGTCATTGTGGTCCCTGCTCAAAATGAAAGATGCACACCATGCTATAGCCTATGAATCCATGTACAGATGACAACTTAGTTTCATGCAGTGCACACTAAATAGAAATCCAGCAAAATGCACTGCACCACCTAGAGACGGACACACAGCTCTGAACGAAGACCAAATCTGTCTGGAGGAATCAGCTTGGCGATTCCGTAAGGTCTCCTCTGGCTCAGCCCCTGGCAGGATCGGACCCAGAATGCACAGCACCTCTAGAAATCGGACCCATTCAGAATCCGGACTTGGGATATTGGGGTTTTAACACTCCGAGCTCGCTTTGAATGTCAAATCTCTGTGTAACTTGAACAGCCCAATGCAGAGCTTGGGCAGATGTAGGGGAGGGGTTCCCAAGCTACCTAGCACTGCCTGCCCCCCGGCCCCCTCACTGAGTCACCCCGACAGTCCAGCTGAGTCCTCAGCTGCTGTGCAGAACATCTGCAAATGGAAACAATTTGCAGCCTTTACCTTTCACTTTGTATTTTAATGATAGTGAAACCTGCCAACGTACCCAATTCCTGCTAGACAGGGAGCCACTGAACCAGGGATCTTCACCTTAAAGGACAAGAAGTCATCAGAGAGGTTACACGGGCAGCAGGCAGTATCTGTTCAGACAGAGAGGCAACTGTCTATATGAAGCATGTCTGCACATTCCCTTGGGGACCACTTGGCCATCAGGGAAACCCAGCTGCTTGGCTTAGTGTACACCAGCTGTAACCCCTGTGACAGCCAATGGCAAAAAAGATATCTTGGAATCGGAAAAAGGTTCAGAAAAGGGCAACAAAAATGATTAGGGGTGTGGAACAGCTTGCATAGGAGCGGAGATTAATAAGACTGGGACTTTTCAGCTTGGAAAAGAGGCAACTAAGGGGGGATATGACAGAGGTCTATAAAATCATGAGTGGTATAGAGCAAGAAGATAAGGAAGTGTTATTTACTCCTTCTCATAATATAAGAAAAAGGGGCCCATGAAATGAAACTAATAGGCAGCAGGTTTAAAACAAACACAAGAAAGTATTTTTTTCATGCAACGCACCGTCAACCCCTGGAACTCCTTGCCAGAGAGTGTTGTGAAGGCCAATAGTATAACGAGGTTCATAAGGGAGCTAGATAGACTCATGGAGGACAGGTCCCTCAATGGCTATTAGCAGGATGGGCAGGAATGGTGTCCCAAGCCTCTGGCCATGGCTACACTGGCGCTTTACAGCACTGCTCTCCCAGGAGCCCCTCTCTGCCTGAACACGGGTTGCTCTTACAGGCCCAGCTCACTAGGTGACATCTACCCTGTCTTTCCATCCACACTCCAAGGAGGACTGGAGAACTGAGCAGGATAATGACATCTGTAATAACCTAGTCCCAGATTTGGACCTTAGAGTCCAAAATATGGGGGTTAGCATAAAAACCTCCAAGCTTAGTTACCAGCTTGGACCTGGTAAAGCTGCCACCACCCAAAAAATTAGAGTGTTTTGGGGCACTCTGCTCCCCACAAAAACCTTCCCCGGAGACCCCAAGACCCAAATCCCTTGAGTCTCACAACAAAGAGAAATAAACCTTTTCCCTTCCCCCCTCCAGGTGTTCCTGGAGAGATACACAGAAGCAACCTCCGTGAATCTAAGCAGAGGGATTCCACCCTCCCCCGTTTCCAGCCTGGAAACACAAGCACTTCCCTCTTCACTCAGAGGGAATGCAAAGTCAGGCTAGTAAATCTAACACACACAGATTTCCCCCTAACTTCTTCCTCCCACCAATTCCCTGGAGTCCCCCACTAAAGAAAAACTCCAACAGGTCTTAAAAAGAAAGCTTTATATAAAAAGAAAGAAAAATACAAAAAAATGGTCTCTCTGTATTAAGGTGACAAATACAGGGTCATTTGCTTAAAAGAATATTGAATAAACAGCCTTATTCAAAAAGAATACAATTCAAAGCACTCCAGCAACTATAGACATGTGAATACAAAACAACAAACCATTTTTGTACTCACAACTTGGAAACAGAAGATTAGAAAGCAGGAAATAGAAAAATCCTTCTCACAGCCGAGAGGGACCAGCAGAAGACCAAGAACAAAGGACTCACACACAAACTTCCCTCCACCCAGAGTTGAAAAAATCCTGTTTCCTGATTGGTCCTCTGGTCAGGTGCTTCAGATACTTATTTCCAGGTGAAAGAGATGTTAACCTTCAGCTATCTGTTTATGACAACATCACAGGTATCAAGGAGGCTGAACAGCTGTAACATAAGAATGGCCACACTGGGTCAGACCAAAGGTCCATCTAGCCCAGTATTCTGTCTTCCGACAGTGGCCAATGCCAGGTGTTTCAGAGGGAATGAAGAGAACAGGGAATCATCAAGTGATCCATCCCCTGTCGTCCATTTCCAATTTCTGGTAAAAAGAATCTAGGGACACTCAGAGCGTGGTGGGTCATCCCTGCCCATCTTGACTAATAGCCATTGATGGACTTATCTTCCATGAAATTATCTAGTTCTTTTTTGAACCCCCTTACAGACTTGGCCTGCCCAACATACTCTGGCAAGGAGTTCCCTGGCTTCATTGTGCATTGTGTGAAGAAATACTTCCTTTTATTTCTTTTCTACCTGCTGCCTATTCATTTCATGTGGTGACCCCTAGCTCTTTTGTTCTGAGGAGGAGTAAATAACACTTCCTTATTTACTTTTTCCATACAAATCATGAATTTATAGACCTCTATCATATCCCCTGTAGTTGTCTTTTCTAAGATGAAAAGTCCCAATCTTATTAATCTCTCTCTCTATGCAAGCTGTTCCACACCCCTAATCATTTTTGTAGCCCTTTTCTTAACCTTCTCCAATTCCAAGATATCTTTTTTGAGATGGGGAGACCACATCTGCATGCTGTATTCCTACGCTTTGTTTCCTATGGTTCAGCCAGTTACTGATCCATGAGAGGACCCTTCCTCTTATCCAATGACAGCTTACTTTGCTTAAGAGCCTTTGCTGAGGGACCTTCTCAAAGGCTTTCTGAAAATCCCAGTATGTCAGTGCCCTGCAAGGCCTTCAATGGCTTTTAAACTTTCCCATGGGGACATCGGAGACATGGTCCAGTGAACTTGTGTTCAAGCCTAACAAGAATTCAGATGCAACCTGCTGTGAGAAACTTGTTTTAACAAGGATGCCCCTGTGCCAGCACAGGCCACAGGTCAAAATGTGTAACTTCAATAACATTGGTATTGGAAGAGCCCAAAAGAACCACTACAGGAATGTATTGACTCTGACTCCTTACTTCAAATGCACTGTGGCCTAGTGGATAGAGCACTAGATGGAACTCAGAAGACTTAAGTGCTAGTCCTGACTCTGCTACTGTTGTGCTGAGTGACCTTGGGCAAGTCACTGCTCTTCTCTGTGCCTCAGTTTCCCATCTGGAAAAGGGGGCTAATGCTATAGACCTCCTTTGTAAAGTGCCTTGAGGTCCACTAATTGAACATGTTAGACAAGAGGTAGGGCTCTTTATTATCTTGTGATATAGGGTGCTTTTCTTAACGTGTCCACTGCTGGAGTCAAGTGATTTATTTGAGAATCTCTGCTCTTTCTTTTATTTATTTGTTAGCCAATTTGAAGCCCTCGTAGTTGCAAAGAGAAGCTGGAGAACGTGAATTGAGTGCAGCTTAGTGGCTCAGACACCAGAAGGCAAATGAAAAGTTCCCCAGATGAATGTTTTTTGAAGATCTCATTATTTTGAAGCCAATCTCATGATTTTGGTAGGGCCCAGCTCATGGTATTGGAGTGCTTGGGCTGTGATACCATGAAAGTTTTTCTGCACTGGTAGCACTAGATAACCAGGTCAGGGCTGCTTCTCACTTCAGGCTGGGAGATTCTGCCTCAGTCACAGGGGTTTTAGGAGTTCCCACAAGTAGGGAAAAAATGTCCCTTGCCTGAGGGCTTGAGAGTCAGAGCTAGGAAAAGACCCAGGATTTTCCTGGGAAACCTGATGACCTCTCTCCTGACTTATTCTGAGCTCAGCTGCTCAGCCTACTTGGGCGGTTGCCTCATCCCATCTCCTCATCTAAGTACAGCATTGACACCTCACAAACTAGAGGGAGATTGCAGGAGGGCAGCCTCATTGTGACCTAGACACCACATCAGCACCTGCCTGTTGCCAGAGCAGCAACCTGCCCTCAGGTGTAGCCTGGGTACTTGTTGCTGGTTTGAGAGTGTCTGTGTTGAGAGTGTCTTAGTGTTTGAGCCCAGGGAAATGAGTTCACTCCTCCTGTATCTCAACTCTGCCTCCTGCCTAGAGATCCTGGAATTCATGCTGCTCTTTCTGGTCTGTTATGCTGTGATAAGGCTCGCCAGATCTGAGGTAAGTGAGACTCCTAGAAAGATGGAAAGGCTGGATTGATGCCAGCTGAATGCAGGAACCAAATATAAGTACTTTTAAATCAGCAGGCTCGGATCATCTCCACCCAAGAGTCCTCAAAGAGCTGGCTCAGGAGGTTATTGGCCCACTGATGTTAATTTTGTAACCAATTTAGGATTCTTGAGGGAATTCCAGAAGGCTGGAAGTGTGCTAATGTTTTGTCAATATTCAAAAAGCCTGAAGCGGCTTCTTATAGGCCAGTTAGCCTGAAATAATGGACAAACTGATATGGGAATCATTCAGTAAGGAATTAAAGGAGAGGAATATATTTAAAGCAGGTTAACAATGTTTTATGGAAAATGGGCCATGTCAAACATGGATGTGACAAACTTAGAGTTTTGTAAGGTGTTGTTTTTCATAGATTCCAAGCCAAGATGAGCCCATTGTGATCTTCTAGTCTGACCCTCCTGTCTAACACAGGCCAAAGAACTTCCACACAATAATGCCTAGTGCATACCTTTTATTAAAATGTCCAATCTTGATTTTAAAAATTGCCATGATGGAGAATCAATCCACCATGACCTTGGTAAATTGTTCCAATGGTTAGTTCCTCTCACTGTTAAAAATGGATGCCTTATTTCCAGTCTCAATTTGTCTAGTTTCGACTTCCAGCCATTGGACCATGTTAGACCTTTCTCTGCTAAATTGAAGAGCCCATTTGCAATTATTTCTTCCCCATGTAGGGATTTTTAGACTTTTCCTCAAACCACCTTTAACCTCTTTAAGCGACATTGACTGAGCTCCCAAGTCTATCACTACAAGGCATGTTTTCTAATCCTTTCATCATTCTTATGGCTCTTCTCTGAACACTCTGCAATTTATCAACATCATTCCTGAATGTTAGACACCAGAACTGGACACAGGATTCCAGCAATGGTTGCACCAGTGCCATATACAGAGGTAAAATAACCTCTCTTCTCCAACTTGAGATTCCCCTGTTTATGCATCCAAGTACCACAGGACATTTGGATTAAAAATTAGCACTGTACAAAATATCAATGGAGCACAAGTTAAACGGATTGGGAACAGGCTAATGGTGAACTGACAGATCTCAAAAAGTAATTGTCAAAAGGCTCATCGAATGTGGGTGTTTCTAATAGGGCTCTGCAGGGATCAGTACTAGGTCTGATGCTAGTCAATATTTTTTCAATGACTTGGAAGTAAATACAAAATTTCTGCTGTTAAAAATATACTGATGAGACAAAGTTTGGCAGAATGGTAAATAACAATGAGGACAGGACGGTCATACAGAGAGTTTTGGACAGTTTATTTGGCAAATGGGGATCATTCAAACAAAATGCATTTTCACACAGCCCAGCACGGAGTTATACATCTGGCAACAAGGAGGGCATATTCAGCTTTGGATTTAACAATCTTTAGTTTTGTATCATCTGCAAATCTGGCCACTACTCTGTTTTCCCCCTTTTCTAGATCATTTATGAATATGTTGAACAACTCTGGTCCCAGGACAGATCCCTGCGGGACCTTGCTATTTATCTCTCTTCATAAACTCACCATTTATTCCTACCTTTTGTTTCCTATCTTTAAACCAGTTACTGGTCCATGTGAAGACCTTCCTTTTTATCCCATGACAACTTACTTTGCTTAAGAACCTTTGATGAGGGATCTTGTTAAAGGCTTTCTGAAAGTTCAGGTACACTATATCCACTGGATCGCCCTTGTCCACATGCTTCTTCACCCCTGTGACATTATGCCCCATATTCTTCATAGAAATATTGTTCTATGAATATGGCATAACTGAGCTATGTTTTATGCAAGATGGGTCATCTGACATATCATTGGAAAGGTTATGATGAACGAATGGGATTATCCTATTTGTATGGATGTATCATTTCTGTATCTGAAGTTAGGAATATGGGCTCTGTATCAATTACAAAAGTGCTTGCACCATGGGAATGCCCCCAAACAGTAGGCAATCAGCCTGGACGGACTATTAGGGAAGACAATAGGACTTTGAAGATACTAATCTTCCTCCTTCCTGAGAAGTTTCCTGGGATGCTGCTTTGACACTGCAGGGTCATGTGATCATGCCACCTCACAGAATCATAGAATCCATAGAATCTCAGGGTTGGAAGGGACCTCAGGAGGTCATCTAGTCCAAGCCCCTGCTCAAAGGAGG
This sequence comes from Gopherus flavomarginatus, assembly GCF_025201925.1. NCBI lineage: Eukaryota > Metazoa > Chordata > Testudines > Testudinidae > Gopherus > Gopherus flavomarginatus. Next base: position 370,115,011 of record NC_066617.1, on the reverse strand, counting down.
ACCAATTCCCAACTAAATCATCCCAGCCAGGGCTTTGTCAAGCCTGCCCTTAAAAACCTCTAAGGAAGGAGATTCCACCACCTCCCTAGGTAACCCATTCCAGAGCTTCACCACCCTCCTAATGAAAATGTTTTTCCTAATATCCAACCTAAACTTCCCCCACTGCAACTTGAGACCATTGCTCCTTGTTCTGTCATCTGCTACCACTGAGAACAGTCTAGATCCATCCTGTTTGGAACCCCCTTTCAGGTATTTGAAAGCGGCTATCAAATCTCTCCTCATTTGTCTCTTCTGCAGACTAAACAATCCCACTTCCCTCAGATGGACATCGTTTTGGACTGGTGGTATTTTTCCAAAAGGAGGGAGTGAGGGGTCAAACTGGGAGACAAAGGATTCCTGTAATAGCCAAATCCTATTTAAGGATTCAAAGGGAATTAATCTAGGTTCTTCTCCACCACCTCCCTGCCAAAAAAAGGAAGACAGCTGAAAACACCTCGAGAAATAAAGGAACTAAACTGTGGGGGACGAGGGCAGGGGCTTAGCCGAGTTGAGAAAGATCTAGCCTGTGAAAGGGATACCTGGAGAGTTAAGCTGCAAGCAGTGCAGTTTACCTTCAAGAAACTTTGCAGCTCCCAGGCAAGCGGGCTGAACTCATGCCAAACTTTTGTTGTTGTTTTTTGGTGTCAAAGAGCTGCCGTTTAAGGATGACATTGGGATTATATCAGCACTTGTTTGGGAGGATTTGCATAACCCATTCATGGTTTCACCACTCAGAAGTAGCATGGCCATCCCAAATGCATGCAGATAAAACCCAATAGCATGCATTCCTTAAATATGTATCTAGGAAACACTGTTGTCCAGAGGTCAGATTTCTCCCCCAAGGTCTGAATTCCATGTATGGTATCTGGACTTAGTTGCATACCCTGCAATCCTAAAACATGCAGAGTTTTATCATCTTTGCAGGAGAGAGAACTTTGCAGGCTCTCTCCTTCAGTGCTTATAAACTCTGCAGGCTCCTGGTACCAGCAATCCCTGTTTCTCCAACCCCTGGATTGTTCCAGTGACTTCTGTTATGGGTTGTGATGTGTGCACTATATTGTCTGCATCACAGGAAAGCACAATGCCTACCCATGATGCCTTATAGTGCAATACTCTCCCACAAGGAAAAACTTCCCCCTGGCCCCACATGGCAGTCACCTCTGGCTCATTGTTCTCCCAGTTTAATTGAGGAGTTCTCCTCTAACCCTGCTGCTTTCTCTGTTTGTGGCAGGCTTCTCCGAGGAAGAGGAGGCACAGAAAGAAAAAGAAGAAATCGAAAGGTAAGCAGCCCCTGACCCCACAGCTGCGGTGGCAGACTCAGGCCCCATGCAAAGCAGAGAAATAGGGTCTATTCCCCCACCTGCCTCCCCTTTTCCTGCAAAGGTACAGTCGTGCCCAGAGTCATGCAGAGGCACTGGCTGGGGCTCCGTTCACAGGCTGCCTGTGAAATCTGGGGCTCTAGAGTGCTAGGAAGCAGAGGGTGCCCAAGCAGCTTAATGTATCCTTTATGTCTCACTTCTGGCAGCTTTCGGGTGCTGTGAGGAAGAGTTGGAGGAGGCTTGTGCATCCCTCGAGACATGGTAAGCAATGCCTCCCTCCATAAATCTGCAGTGGGTCGGTCCTATCCTATAGCATCATGCAATTCATCCCCACCCAGGGGCAGTAGCCCGAGTAATCCCTCCCCTGCCCCGACCTATGTACCAGGCAAGCAACTCTTCTCCTTTAGAATCATGCAGTTCATTCCCACCCAGCAGAAGTTGCCATCTCTAATCCACCCCCACACCTCATACAGTGGGTCATTCCCTTCCTCGAGCATCATACGATTCATTTAACCTGGGGCAGTGTGTGTGTGGGGGTAGATGGTGTTGACTGGACTGGACCATCCTCCCCTCCCAAGAGGGAGAGAAAATTTTTTCTCTTAGCAGCCCTGTGCACCCTAAGGAGGTGAGTTGGAGAGGTCAGGAGGAAGGCTGGCCTTTCTGGTACTGTGAGTAGGGTGAAAGGGATCCACCAGCATTTGGGTAATGGCCCCTTCTCCAGTCTCCCAGGATATGTTCCCAGTAGCATTTGAACCCTGGACCTTCAGCTCTGCAGCATAAAGCACCCCTTAGAGCTAAAGAGGTAGCTGTATTAGTTGGCAGCTATAGTAGGCTGTTATCCTATATGTTGATTAGCTTCTGTGGGTGGGACATGACACACACGCTGCCAGCAGGATACACTCTCACCTCCTCAGCACAAGACAGGGCTTACCTAACAATCCAGCTAACCCCAAACCAGACCATCCAAGGCCCGAGTATTGCAGGGGAGGAGGCTGCCTCAGTGGAGAATGGGACAGGGAGCCTTTTGGTGCTGCACCTCTGGGTAAACGAGGGCCTGAGGGCAGGGCCTGCACTCAGCTATCTGCTCTCTCTGTTCCACAGCTGCCCTGTGCCCCTGGAGAAGCTCACCTTGGCTCACAGCCTCAGGTTCTTTGAGAGAAGGCTACAGTACATGGCCAAACACCTGCATGAAGTTCTGATACAGTAAGGCAACTGACCGGGGGGCACCAGACTGGAGGCTGGGTGGCAGGGGATAGTGAATGTAGAGAGGAGGGAGCAGGGACAACCAGACACTCCAGGATCCTAAAATAATAGGGAAAAAGCCACTAAGAGGCTTTAGCTTCCAAGGTTAGAAACCAGTGAACGTGAGGTGAGGGATTATCAGAAATTAAATGCAGAGACTACAAATTGGGGTTGTGAGTAGGATCAAATCCTTCTGTACGGCAATATCTGCCAGCAGGTGACTATCTAGCACCTGTCCGTGCTGTGTTTGAAAGAAAAAGCAATCAAGTGACACCCTGTGAGGGGGTGTCCATCCCACATAGCACTGGAAGGGGCTCAGGTGGCCAGGCAGGCCCATTAACTCCACAGGGTGTACCTGGAGGAAGAGCCAGGGAGCAGGGAATTGATTCCAAGCAGGCTCAGCTGGGCAGGAATAGGCAGGGCCTATAAAGCCAGGAAGCTGGCAACAGACAGGGGCTGTTGCTGGGAAAGGGCAGCCCCTCCCTGGGAAGAGGGGGGAGTGTTTGGAGCTGGTGCACCCTGAACAAGGAGGGGAACCAGGAGTAGTAGGAAGCAGTCCAGGTTTGGAGAGGAAAGCTCAGAACTGCTGGGTTGAGGGTCCCTGGCCTGGAGCCCAGTGTGAAGTGTGGGCCCAGATTTCCCTACCAGCCACCAAGGGCATGGCATAGACCGGAGGGGCAATGAACAGGAAAACTGTCTGGGTCATTGTGGAAGTGTCAGTGACCACATATGACAATTGGAAGGGGCACTGACCTCGAGAGCTAATCCCCAGAGTAGGTAGCAGACACGCAGTGAGGGGGACACCACATGATACACCTCAAACACCAATCATCAGCTGGGTTCAAACCCAGGACTTTCGGGACCATAGCACAGACCTCCACCACTGGAGAAACTCCCTTAACTGGGAGCAATAGTAGGTTATTAGCCTCTAGTGTATCAGCCATTAGAAGAGGACAGTTTTCCAGTGGGTTAGAATGTAAGAACATAAGAACTGCCAGACTGGGTCAGACAAAAGATTCATCTAGCCCAGTATCCTGTCTTCCAAAACTGGCCAATGCCAGTGCAGCAGAGGGAATGACCAGAACAGGGAATCATCAAATGATTCATCCCCTGTCGCCCATTCCCAGCTTCAGACAAACAGAGACTAGGGACACCATCCCTGCCCACCTTAGCTCATAGCCATTGAGGAATTTATCTAGTTCCTTTTATAGTTTATAGTCTTGACTTTCACAACATCCTCTGGCAAGGGTTACACACACACGCTCACATCTTCCTCCCCCAAACCAATTGTTCTTAGCTAATCTTTCTATTAAAATAGCAGTAGAGACCTGATCATGCTCAAGGCCCCATTGTGCTAGGTGCTGCACATGTGTGTGTGATGAAGGGGTTATCGTTCTAGATGAAATGAGTGCCAGCTCCCCCTCTCAGTCCTTCGTTACCCAGTTGATGTCCTTGTGTCGGTGTGGGGTGTGCAACGCATGCCTAGGCACTGCCCCATTGCACTACTGTTGGAAGGCTGTGTCCAAGCCCTGCCTTTGCTCAGCAGGCCCATGTCCCATCTGTTCCTGTCTCCTCTCTCCCACAGGCCGGGTGTGTCGACATCTGCCATGAGCCAGTTCTCCTATTCCCCTATGGAATCCACCACATCTTCCCTCTGGAGTCCCAGCTCCTTTTCCCTGAGAGAAGCCTTTGTGACTTGGTCAGAGCCCCTCTGCCACACAAGGGAGATCATGACTTTTGCCAGCTGGGAAGGATCCACTCATCCCATCCAAGCCCAGCCTCTTCCCAGTCCTCCTCCCCACAGCAGACGAGACCGGCGAGAGCAGAACATAGGTCTGGACCAGATGTCAGAGTATGGTTCAGACTTCAACATCCGACAGAAGCATCTGCAAAGCCAACTGGGGGCTCCACAAACCCCCATCCTGGGGGAGCCATTGCTGAGTGAGCAGGACACCAAGCAGCAACGGGCATTCAACACAGATTGGCCCATTTGTGGATTTCCAGAAAAGATCTCAAAGCCCCTGAGATCTGACACCAGCCCTCATCATGCACAGGAGATCCAGGAGCCATGTGTCTGCCCCTGGGGACTCCTGCCCCAAAAGGCCCACAGGATCATGGCATCCCCTGATGCCATCTTGGCCAGGCTTGTGCCTACAGCGAGGCTCAAGCTGCAGGATCACGTGGCTCAGAAATGCTCAGAGATCCAAATGAAGGCGTTTCCTAAGATTGTGAGAGAGTCGCACAGAGATGCTCCCCTCCTGAGAGAGACTGCCCTGCCTGGGCCACTCCGCCCCCCTAGGGAGCCAGGCAAGCACAGGACAGTGGCATTCCCAACAATGGAACAACAGCCTGCCCACCCCATCGAACTCCACATAAGGCGTGAGCATCTTGACATGCAGAGGGGGCTGCTCACCCTGGACCCAGAGACCCCGGCAAAGCTGTCTCATGCCGTCCAAGCCAGGGGAGCCAGTGTGGAGTTCAGTGAGATGGAGACTGATTTCCTGCAGATGGGGAGGCAAAGCACAAGCTCCTCTTCTTCCATACATCCTCCAAAGCCAGTGGAAGATACCACCATGGAGATGAGCAGGAATGATGGCGTGTCAGGAAAACAGATTAACCCAGATCGCTGCACTCTGCCAGCAATGGTGGGTCTGACATCGCCACCTCCAGGAACCACAATAGCAGAGAAGACCCTCGAAGCCACACTCCAGATTTGTAGGAGCGAATTGAGAAAGCCCTTTACCAGTGTGAGCGGCACCAAAGGGACTGAAGAGAAGCTGGAGCTGCACATGGAGAGGAAAGTGAACTTGGGAGAAGGCTCCTGCCTGGGGCCAGGGGCACAGGCAGGTGAGAGCAGGGCAGATCTTCCCAGGACCCAATGCCACCAGGTTGCCCCAGAGGCACCAGGCTCTGAGCAGCTCACAAGATCCACCCTTGACTCTCTCCTTGCTGGGCAGGCTAAACACGACCTGCAGATCAAGCAGCTGACAGAAATGTTGAGCAGCTCCCGCCTCATGATGGGCCAGGTCTCAGTTTGCCAGCAGTGCCGCAAGGCATATCCAGGAAAGAGGAAGGGTAAGAAAACTCAGAAGGAGACGTCTGCTGAGCTGCATGGTCTTCAAGACATCGTGGATTCACAGGGGTTCGATGGAACTGTGAATTCAAAGCTCCCCAGGGACCAGCCGCCAATTCAAATCTGTAAGAAGTGCAGTAAGCTTCGATGGAAGAGACCAGCAGGCTATGCAGGTGCTGCCTTGCCCACAAGATCCTATGGAATTCCAAAGCGATGGACTCCAGGAGACTCCTCAGCATCATCCAACCGCAACAAGATGCCAGTACTGTGGCTCCTTCCAGTAGGCAAGAGCAAGACACAGGATGGAACTGGGAAAACGGCTCCCACCAAGCAACCAAAGATGGTGTCCATTGCGACGAGTACAACAGGGCTTTCGCAAGCTGGGGAGAAAGCAACTGGGAATCCTGACGGTTCTCCCCCAAAGTCACCAAAGGCCTCCAGAGCTAGGACACCATCCCCTCCAAGGAGCAAAGTTACAGTGCTCAAACAGATGTTAATGTGCCTCAAGCAAACCTTCAGCAAGCTTCAAAAGAAACTGAAGTCCCGAATGTCCAAGGACTCTCGTACCAGAACACCTGACACTAAATTTACAAAGACACCCTTTTGGAAGGCAAGGACCTCCAAGGGTGTCCGGTTACCACACTACTGAATCCCACCCTGCCAGCATGCCCACTAACAGAAGAGGCCTACAAATTCCAACATCTCTCTATCATCCAGCGGGTCTGCTAAGCATGGGCTAAAGTGGCTGAGAAGAATGGCTTGTTGTCCTGGGACACAGAGACTGATGTATAAGAGACTCTCCTTGGGGTATGACATCTAAATTCAGATTCCAATATGAAGGGGGACCTGGGGGCTTGGATGAGATTGAGGGTGTGGCTAGCTCACTGGATTTGTTACTTTACCTGATATGGTTCAAGAATCAATCCTTCCTTCAAGAAGAGCTGATACTAAATTGACAAAGCCACCCTTTTGAAAGGCAAGGGCCCCTAAGTGTGTCCAACTGTACTATTAGGGGCCTACCATCAATCAAACCCAAACTGGCCCCTTGACCCGTAATACTCTGCCCCTTGACCCTTAACCCCTGCCCACCTATCACCAGAAGCCCCACCCACAGGGATATTACTTCCGGAGTCAAGACGGACACATGACTGAAAGCAAAGTGTGTCATATGACCCCTCTAAGAACTCCTCCCACTGTCTTCTACCAATCAGGAATGGTTTCACCCCCATAGGCCTATGCCAAGAGGTCATTTGACTAATCAGGGATGTTCCAGGGTGAGGTGACTCATCCGGATGTGGCTCGTGTGACCCCTCTAAGATCTCCTCCCACTGCGCTCTACCAATCGCGATGGGTTTCAGCCGCATAGAACCACCCCGAGAGCAGATTTGACCAGTCAGTGGTGTTGCGGGGCAGGGTCAACCACCCAGATGAGGGTCGTGTGACCCCTCTGAGAACTCCTCCCACCCTCTGCCAATCAGAGCGCAGCACTATCACCCCATAAGTCCCAGCAATCGGGACAGAAGAGGCCATCTTTTACCAAGGACGCATGCCTTAGAAATCATGGAAACATGGACTCCTTTTTCACCACCTCTGTGAGCACTTTGGACTTTGTTTTAGCTCCGAAGGCCTTTGAACTTGTGTGCAGAAAGCGCTACATTAGCGACAGTTCCCACAAGGGCTCTTTGACTCAGCCGTTGATGGATAGCCCAGAACCTGAAACCCAAACTCTTGTGAGGCACCCTGATGAGTGTGATGGCCTCTCATTTTCCACCCCCCTAGAGGTGGAAGGCAAACACAGCTTGGGGGAGTCATCGGAGGAGAAGGTGAATGGAAAAGACATTGCTCAGGTAAATGAATGATTAAAGAGAGCGTTGATGATGGGGTGTAATGGGCTTAGGAACCGGGGAGTGGGGGTTGGGTTGTATCTATTTAAAAACAAGCAGGGAGAGCTTACACTGTTTCTTTTCTGTAAATCTCTCAACAGCTTGACGATGCCTTTCTAAAGGACCTGGAGGCCCTGGCCAGCATTACATCAAGCAGCGAAGATGAACCGGGTTCTCCTTGTTTTTGCTTAAAGCTGATACAAATTGTTGAAGAGGACTCTGAGGATGATGGCTATGGGGAGTTTATGTGTCTTGGCATGTAACTAACTGAGCCAGTGCCACATCGTGAGCGTAAAAAAAGTCATGCAGACTATTGTACGTGTTGCTGTTTATGCTGTCCTGAATAACTGCCTTACGGAAAAGCTTTTTGAAGATTGTGAGGGCTGTGTCATAGATGTGCCAGCCCAACGGCGCCATGACTTCAGTACATATAAATTGCAAGCTCCGGGGCCTGTGTGCTGAGCTGTATTTGGAAAGCTTATTAAACACTGTTCTTGCCATAGGGTATGCTATGCAATGTCTGTGCCTAACCCAAGACCATTTAGCGTAAGAGGTGACCTTGATAAATGCTGTGCAATTTAGTGCAGACCCTGACCGTGACCATGTTTTAAAGAAAATGACCACACCGGAAGATGTGTGTGTCACCTTACTGACTTGAACTGGGACCGTATAGAACATGGTTACAACCAAGGTCCTGTAGTGGCATCATATCTTATGTAAAGGGGGTCCTAGAAGAGGTCTAAAAAAAGGTTATGGGTTGTTTGTTATGATTATACTGTCTGTATGCATGTGTCATTTTGTAATTGAAGTTACGAATATTGGCTCTATCCTGTCTGTATTTCAAACTTATGCTATGCTTCTGGGTGACATCCCAGGCGAGTTGGTGTCAGCTCTGCCTAGCCTACTTGATGGCCCATTAAGGACTATCAGCTACACAACTGACCCATTGAGAGAAGGCAGAAACACCTTGTGAGTCACTTAATAATCTGCTTAAAGGTTTGTTTAAAAATTCTTTCCCCCAATCGGTTTGTAATTTTTGAGGCATGCAACCTTTGCTGAAAATAGCTTGAAAGGCCTTGGATACCTCAACAGCTGTCTTGTCTTTTAGGCCTAAGGCCCAGGCATATTTGGATAGAATGTCTATCACTGTTAAGATGTACTTAAAACCGCTGCTGCGTTTGGAGAACCGGTGCATATCCACCAAATTTGCCTGCCATTGCACATCCACATCTGACACAATGGTCTTGTTTCTTTTAAAATGTATCAAAGCCGGTTTGTGTAAAGGGAAAGAAGAACAGGAGTACTTGTGGCACTTTAGAGAGTAACAAATTTATTTGAGCATAAGCTTTGGTGGGCTACAGCCCACTTCATCGGATGCATGCAGTGGAAAATATAGTAGGAAGATATATATATATATACAGAGAACATGAACCAATGGATGTTACCATACACACTATAAGGAGAGTGATGAGTTTAGGTGAGCTATTATCAGCAGGAGAGAAAAAGAACTGTTTGTAGTGGTAATGAAAATGGCCCACTTCCAGAAATTGACAAGAAGATGTGAGGAACTGTAGTGGGGCTCATCCACTCCTAGTCTTTATTGAAGCCTAATTTAATGGTGTCCAATTTGCAAATTAATTCCAATTCAGTAGTCTCTTGTTGGAGTCTGTTTTTGAAGTTTTTTTGTTGTAATATTGTGACTTTTAGGTCTGTAATCAAGTGGCCAGGGAGATTGAATTGTTCTCCCACTGGTCTTTTAATGTTATAATTCTTGACGTCTGATTTCTTTTACATAGAGTCTGTCCGGTTTGGCCAAAGTACATGGCAGAGAGGCATTGCTGGCAGATGATGACATATATCACATTGGTAGATGTGCAGGTGAATGAGCCTCTGATAGTGTGACTGATGTGATTAGGTCCTATGATGGTATCCGCTCAATAGATATGTGAACAGAGTTAGCAAGAGGCTTTGTTGCAAAGATAGGTTCCTGGGTTAGTGTTTTTGTTGTGTGGTTGCTGTAGGTTTGTGGTCTGTCTGTAAGAGCGGACTGGCCTCTCTCCCAAGATCTGTGAGAGTGAGGGATTGTCCTTCAGGATAGGTTGTAGATCCTTGATGATGTACTGGAGAGGTTTTAGTTGGGGGCTATGGCGGATTAACAAATTTGCCACCCCTAGGCCCTCAAAAAATTGCCGTGCACTCCCCACACGCCAGCTCACCTCCGCTCCGCCACGGCATGCCTGGGAGGGAAGGAGGAGAAGGGGACTTGTGGAGCGCTCAGGGGATAGCAGCTTTGGAGCGGAGATGAGCTGCGGTGGGAAGTGGTTCCCGCCCCCTCTCCCGGGTTACTCCCAGCACCTGTGAGTCGCAGCTCACCTCTACTCCGCCTCCTCTGAGTGCGCCACTACTCGCTTCTCTCTCCCTCCCAGCATTTTCCCCTGGCAAGCCAGGGAGGGAGATGGAAGGAGTGAAGCGCAGTGTGTCTGGGGGAGGAGGCAGGGCAGGGATTTGGAGAAGGGGCAGAGAAGGGGAGGAGACGTGAGCAAATTTGCCACCCTAAGCCTAGGCCTTGTTGGCCTCGGTGATAATACGCCACTGGATGGGAGCTGGTTGGTGATAGCGAGTGGCGTTCTGTCACTTTCTTTTTTCGGCCTGTCCTGTAGTAGGTGACTTCTGGGTACTCTTCGGGTGCTGTTAAATTTAGAAACCCTTTTAGAACCAGTTGTTACAGGACAACCGGGTCTAAAACAGCTTTTAAATGTAACTAAAGCTCGGGCAGCTATCTATCCAGCCCCCCGACCCAACTCACTGCCCTCTCCTCCCCTGAACACTCTGCCCTCCTTCTCCTCCCCCTCCCCTGCTTCCGGCGAATCAGATGTTTGCGAGAAGCCTGAAACAAGTAGCAGGCAGGTAAGCTGGGGGCAGGCGTGAGGAGGGCTCCAGAGAGGCATGGCATGGTCCAGTCCGGCTCAGACTGAGCATCTCCCTCCGGCCTGGTTCCTGGCCTGGCCCTGGCTGAGCGCCCATGCTCAGTCCTGGCGAAGCACCCCTGGCTCTGGCCTCAGTGGCATAGGCCCGGCTCGGGTCCCACAGCACCGGTGCCAGTTCTGGCCGAGAGGCTCCAAGCCGGCCCGGCTCAGGCCCCGCAGCGATGGTGCCGGTCACGGCTGAACAGCTCTGGCTCGGCTCGGACCCCGGGCCAGTGGTGCCGGTCACAGCTGAGCGCCTCCAGCCCAGCCCTGGCCCCGACTCCCCGGCCGGGCTCGGGCCCCACGGTGCTGGTCCCGGTCCCTGCCAAGCAGCTCTAGCCCGGTCCAGCCTAGCCAGAGCCCCGCGGCACTGGTCCCAGTACCGGCTGAGCAGCTCCTGCCCTGACCTCGCGGCACCGGCATTGGTCCAGGTCCCGGCCGAGCAGCTCTGTCCGGCTCGGCTCGGGCCCTCGCAGCGCCCATTCTGGTCATGGCCAAGTGGACCCGGCTGAAGCCGAATGGCTCCAAGCAGCGCAGTAATGGGGCAGGGAGCAGGGACGGCGTGTTGGAATAGGGCAGGGGAGTTCGGTGGGTTGTCGGGGAGTGGATATGGGTCAGGGAGATCAATGGGCAGGGAACAGGGGAATTGAAAGGGGATAAGGGTTCAGGGGGGCAGTCAGGACGTAGCAAGGGTTGGATAGGGTGGTGAGGGGCAGGAACAGAGAGAAGGTGTGGTTGGATGGGGCAAGGGTCCTGGGGGCCCATCAGAAATGAAAGGAGGAGTTGGATGGGGTGTCAGGGGACAGTCAGGGGAGAGGGAAGGGGGGTGGATGGGGCAGGGGTCCCGGGAGGTATAAGAACATGGAGTGTTGATTAAGGTATGACCCCTGGGGGGTCACAACCCCCTCGTGGGGTGAGGAGGAGGGAACCTGTTGTTAATTTTTTGACAGCTCATCACTGCTCCCACAAGGCTACAGATGTCAGTTCTCAAAGGCCTCTAGAAAGGCATCGTCGAGCTGTTGAGAGATTTTCAGAAAAGAAACAGTGTAAGCATCTCACTGCTTGTTTTTAGATTTACATAAGCTCCCGGTTCCTAATTTCATTGCACCCCATCATCAATCGTCATTTCTTAATCATTCATTTACCTGAGCGACATCGTTTTTCTTCACCTTGTCCTCTGCTGACTCCCTTGAGCTGAGTTCGTCTTCCACCTCTTGGGGGCGAACAACGAGAGACCTTCATGCTCATCGGGTGCCTCATGAGGGTTTGGGTTTTGGGTTCTGGCGTATCCACCAACGGCTGAGTCAAAGGGCCCTCGCTGCAACTGTCGCTCATGTAGCGCTTTCTCCACACAAGTCCAGAGGCCCTCGGGGCTCACACAAAGTCCGAAGTTCTCACCAGGGTGGTGAAGGCCTCCATGTTTCCATGATTTCTAAAGCACGTGTTCTTGGTAAAAGATGGCCTCTTCTGCCCCGATTGCTGGGACTTATGGGGTGATAGTGCTGCGCTCTGATTGGCAGAGGGCACTGGGACGCGTCCTTAGAGGGTGACACGACCTTCTTCTGGGCAGGTCACCCTGCCCTGGAACACCACTGATTGGTCAAATCTGCTCTCAGGGTGGTGCTGTGTGGCAGAAACCCATCGTGATTCGCAGAGGGCAGTGGAGGAGTTCTTGGAGGGGTCACACGAACCACTTCCAGAGGGCTCACCATGCCCAGGAACATCCCTGATTGGACAAATCTCCTCTCAGGGTGGGCCTACGGGGGAGAAACCCCTCCTGATTGGTAGAGGGCAGTGGGAGGAGTTCTTACAGGGGTCACATGACACACTTTGCTTCCGGCTGTGTGTCCTCCTTTACCCCGGAAGTAATATTCCCCATGGGTGGGACTTCCAGTGGCAGGTGGTCGGGGCTTAAGGGGTCAAGAGGTAGGGTTTACGTGGCCAACGGAGGGGTTAGGGTTTTATTGATGATAGGTCCCTTATACTATTTCCAGTTTCCATACTACTGAATCCCACCCTGCCGGCATGCCCATTAACAGAAGGGGTCCACTAATTCCACATTTCCCTAGCAACCAGCGGGCCTTGTAAGCATGGGCCAAATTGGCTGAGAACAATGGCTTGTTGTCCTGGGACACAGAGACTGATGATAAGAGACTGTCCTTGGGGTATGACGTTTAACCCCAGATTCCAAGATATGACTCTTTAGGGGCCAACATCGCACTGTTCCCCTGGCTCTCCACGAACAGATTGTCTTTGTAAATGCTGCTGCCTGGTTTGGTCTCTTTTCCCCAGAGTGTTGTCCTCCCTCAACTGCGGGTGGGGTTGGCCCCCCTAAGCATCAGGTCTTAGACCCTGTATGAGCCAGTCTCGACAAAGTGGAGATCAGTAGCTCTTGTTTCCACGTATATACGGGTCCAAGGTGGAATAGGTGGTCCTGACCTGTGTCACCAGCTCTGGAACTGGATGATGAACTGACTCTTTACTTGACAAACACTCTGATTATCCTCACACGAAGATGGTTGCTTTTCATGCTGTACACAATTGGATTCATTAAAGGAGGAACCAGCAGGTAGATGTAGTCCAAGATCATTTGGAGCAAGGGAGAAGAGCTCTTCCAGAATCTGTGTATGACAGTCAGGCTGAACTCTGGCATGTAGAAGAGCAGGATGGTGCAGAGGTGGGAGACACAGGTGTTCAGGCCCCTGAGGCATTTTGTTGGTCACATGATGCTCAACACTGCTTTGAGGATCATCGCATAAAAGAGGAAAATGAGCAGCGAGTCCAACCTCACCGTTATGACTGTAAAAAACAAGCCATAGATGTTGTTGACTGTGATGTCCAAACAAACTAGCTTTATGACGTCCTGGTGCAGGCAGTAGGAATGGGAGAGGACATTGGCTCGAAAGAATTAGGACCGTTTCAGGAGAAAGAGGAGTGGAAATATTGCTGCCACTGCCCTTATCACAAGCACCAGTCCCATCTTGGCTATTCTCGGCAGGGTTAAGATGGAGGCATATCTCAGCAGGTTACAGATTGCGATGAAGCGGTCAAATGCCATCAACAAAAGCACAGAGGATTCAATGCAGAGAGTGGATGAAGAACATCTGGGGAAAACAAGCATCAAGGCTGATCTCTCTAGAATTTAAACAAGAATAGGCCCAGTATCCTCAGTATGGTGGCTATCAATAAGCCAAGGTCTATGATGGCCAACATGGAAAGGAAAATGTACATGGGCTCATGGACGATTGGATCTGTTTTTTCCTACTATCGAAATAGCATACATGAAGCAGAAGAAGACAGAGACCCAGAGATGGATGTCTTCTTGCCCAAGTATCCCAATGAGAAGGAACACTGCAGGTGTGAATGTGGTGTAATTGACAGCTGACATACCGTACTGGGCAGGTCCGAGAAGTTTTGAACTTTCCTTCTTGAAAGGAAAGAGAAGAGGAAAGTAGATGATATTTAACGAGACATCTTTCTGCTCTGAGTGCAAATCTAGGATTCTCAGAAGCTCAAGGAAGATCAGAAAAAACATAGATTTGGATTTACACCCCCAATAGGATATGCCAATAGGAAGACAGGCACTGTCAGACTGGATCCGACCTGCAGTCCTTCTGGCTTAGTAACCAATTACACATGCGTCAGGGGAAGATGGAGGAATCCCTGCAATAGGGAGCTAGGAGATTAACTGCTCCAAGGGAAAGTTTCCCCCAGGCACCCACTAATTAGACATATTTTGTAGTGTAAATCCAGTCCCTCTTTGAATCTGGATAATCCCTTGGCCCCATTTATATCTAGTGGATCAGAGTTCCACAGCGTATTTGAGCACTGTGTGAGTTTGCAATAATGACATTCATACAGACAGGGTGTCTAGCCCTCAACTTGAAAGTGTGGCCCATTGTATCATGACGTGTGTACATATATGGCAAGTGCATGGTGAAAATGGTCATTGTGTTTATCTGTCCTGCATTTAAGTTATTCATAAACATGTTTAATTGCCTCATTATGTACCTTATTTTTTTTCTCTGCTCATGTGAGTTCAAATTATGCCACTGCCTCTTTGCAGCATATGGGATAAATTTTCAGGGTCTGGTTCTGAATTCAATAATGGCATCACTCCAGATTTACATGTGTAAATTCGATCGGAACCGGGATCTATTAACTTTCCCTTACCAAATGCTCCCAGTGATACACTCTGACCCCAAGAATTCCTCCAAGAGAAGCTGAAGTGCTTTGCCCGCCCTTTGTTGACTGAATCCAGAGAGTTTGATCATCCTACAGGTTCCCCTTCCTCCTCACAGGACCCGCATCTGCTCCCCATGCAAGGGATTGTAGTTATCTGGTAAGCTACAGGCTAACATGGACAGTTACTTCAGCTGGATGAGGGAGGGGTTGGCATCACAAATGGGTGAATAGTGCAAACACTAGGTTTGCACTAATATCCAGCTGAGTGTGCTAGTTACTTCAGCCATGCTTTTTTAACAGATGATGGAGGTAAATTACGTAAAAAACTATCACACTGCTCTTTCCTGCACCTCAGCTCTCCTCTTTTGCTGAAACACAGACCAGCAGTTCTGTTTTCTCAGGACTTTTTGGAAAGTCTTGCACGGCTATTGTAGAGTTATTGTGTGCATGACCCTGGATGTAAGTATTACAAATGGCTTCTGCTCAGTTAGCAGGGATGAGTTCCATAGAGCTGTTCACTGAAGAGAGAGTTAATAGCACAAACCCATTGCAAACACTATTTGGAGTACTATTGAAACACTTTCTAAAGCAAAAACCTTTATGCAGTAAAGTTACCACTGCTGCTTCCTATAGAAATTCCAACAACTCTGCTGCTGGTTTTTGATATACATGCAGGTCATGAAACTTTGTCTTTTTAATATTTATATTACAATGAAAAGTTTTGGCATAACATGTACACATTTGTATTTTGACACACACATGTAAATCCACTCGTTCCCCTCTGTTCATCTTTCAGAGATGATTTCTCAGGTTAGAGTGGGAAGTAAAATGTAGCATCTGTCCTCTGGATTTCTTCAGAATCTGAAAGATCCCAAGGTCTCAGCCCTCAGTCAGTGGCTTGTCAGCAAACAAAGTCTAATAACTCCTCTGTCTCTGGGTTAATAGCTGACTGGTTCTCCTCAGGTTCTGTTCTGTCAGTCTGTAGCCTGTACCCAGAGTGGTAATGGGCATTAGGATCAGTATATAAACTATTCATTCCCTGAGCTCTCACTCTCTAGTACATAGTAACCCCAGCACCTGTTACTCAGGCACGATGAGGGTTTGCAGGAAGTAGATTTCAAAGTCAAATGCATGAGTATTCATGGGAATGGAACTTCACTTCCCATATGAAAGTCAGCCAGTGAATCTCTCTCCCCCTCCCCCTCTTCCCTGTATTAATAAAATCCGCAGCACCCAGGAGTGGCGCTGTGACTGACACGGAGCTGAGCTGCCATAATGAATGTGTGTGTTAACCCCAGTTCTGGGGATGTTTGCTGTATAATTATATTGGGTTAACTCTTGGGATGTTTATGTTTTGGCTACATTAGGTGAAACCAGTATGGCTCTTCCTATTTTAATAGCAGGCTGCTGGAAAACAAGCAGGAGGGGAAGTAATAGCTCAAGGAAAGCCATCACTCAGGATGTACTTAAGGGAGATTGAGAGACCACACTGGAGGTAGAAGCAGGGAATTCCCTGTTCCTGGGCTCCAGCCATGTTACACAGCTTGTTTTGCCAGCGCTGGGAGTCTGTCCAGAGCTGGGCAGCTGTTGCTGAGGCACTCTTCAGTCTGACACGCACAGACACCGCTGGGGAAGGCTCAAGACCCTTGGCCTGCCTGGGTCCCTGTCAGATTGGGAGGGCTTAGGGTCAGAGATGTGTACAGACTGTTGTTTGAAAACCCTCTTATTCTCCCATGTTACACGTTCTTCCTGCTGTTTGGTTAAACATTATTTTGGCTCAAGCAGGCTAGTCACTTGTCTCAACACATGCTCACTGACACCTGCAGGGCAATCACAGTGCAGTAGCCCAGGGCCCAGTCTGAGGGTGGGAGCATCACAGGATTCCACCCCATGAGAGGGAAGGCTACGAGGCCTGATATGTGGCACTCAGAGACCACAGAGGGGGCAGAGATGCCAGTAGCCCTGTATCTCTGAGGGGTATCTACAGGGCAGAAACGTTGGAGCCCTCAGCCAGTCAGGAAACAGAAATATGCCCTATCGGACCTGTTACCACAGTGCAGCTGTGAGTTCCTGAGTTCACAACCAAGACAGAGAACCAAACCTTTGAAAATGAATTTTCTGATTAAATTTCCAGGAGCAACTAAACATGAGATGACTTGGGAACTAACCTCTGATATTCCGTGGGGTCTCCTCTCACTCAGCCCCTGGCAGGATCGGCCTAGAGCACACAGCACCTCTAGAAATGGGACCCACTGAGAAATCCTGACTCAGTTAATAGGGGTTTAAACACTCTGAGCTCGCTCTGAATGTCAGATTTGTGTGCAGTTTGAATATCCCAACGTGGAGAACAGGTAGATGTAGGGGAGGGGTTCCCAAACCACCTGGTGCTCCTTGCCCTACAGCACCATCACTGAGTCATCCCGACAGCCCACATCAGTCCCTTCTTGCACTACAGAACATCTGCAAATGGAAACAGCTTGCAGTCTTTACCCTTCACTTTACATTGTAAAGACACCAAAACCTGCCAACGTACCCAAATCCTGCTAGAAGAGGAGCCGCTGACACCAGAGGTCTTCACACCGAAGGACAAGGTGTCATCCAAGAGGTTACATGGGCAGCAGGCAGTATCTGTTCAGACAGAAAAGCAACTGTCTATATGAAGCATGTTTGCACATTTCCTTGGGGGCCACTGGGCCATCAGGGAACCTCTGCAAATTTGCGTTCTTTGTTCCAGCTTTAACTCTGATCAGAGCCAAAGGCAAACTGCAGGAGACCAAATCACAGGGGACGTGTGGTGATGCTACATAACTGGACTGCAGTGCCAGCCCTGCGGCAGTCTCTATTCCTGGAATCCAGGCTTGTCATTGCTGTTCATATGGTTCTGATTAATCACATGGCTACCTAAGGGGTGGCCGAATGTTGGTGATGATGCTTTCAAAACTGTGATCTTGCTGATATAAAATGAAATAGAATAATAATGATAATAATATAGGACCAGATTTCTCCCCAGCAGTGCCCTGTCCTGTACTACAAGCCCACGGTGCATGCCAGGGAAGGGAGAGTCCACAAGGCTCCATACAAGGAAATTTCCCTCGGATCACTCTGGCGGGGAGGTCTTTTCCCTTCTCCATGAAGAATGAAAAGAGGGATCCAGAGATCACCAAAGTTATGCACAGGTCTCAGAGATCCACTGGTAGCTCGGCCCACCCACCCAGAATCTCTGAGCCTCAATAACTACTCTAGGATGCTCCCCGGCTTCCTGCTAGCATAGGTTCATCAGAGATGTGCTACCAGGGCCTGTCACAGTAGCCACTGCCTGCAGGATCTGCTGAAGGGACCTTGTACAGGATGGGGGTGGGGATGCACAGAGATGGGAAGGATATCTGTCTGTGTAATGGCCTTCTCTTACTGTGACAGTCTGAGGCTTGGTTCTTCGGCTAAGCAGCGGAGGCAGCCATAAGCTGGGAAGTGTATGGTCACATCCTCACATTCCAATCTAGTCACATTGAAATAAGATGCTGTTGGGCTATTAGGAATACAATCCTGCTCTGATCTTCCTATCACCTCCAGAGAAAGGGTAGCGCCTAAAAGATATAAAAGGAAACTTAGTTTGATACCATCCTGTCTGGCAAGAACTCACTTATCAATAGATACAGCTGGAAAACCCTTATGTTTATATAGATGCAGTTGTAAAATCCTCACTTCTGTATTGTTTCATATGTTTATTTGCATGGTCTCTGTCTGGTTCTGTGATTGTTTCTGTCTGCTGTATAATTAATTTTGTTGGGTGTCAACCAATTAAGGTGCTGGGATATAATTGGTTAAATAACCATGTTACAGTATGTTAGCATTGGTTATTTAAATTTCAGTAAAATGATTGGTTAAGGTATAGCTAAGCAAAACTCAGGTTTTATTATATAGTCTGCAGTCAATCAGGAAGCTGGGTGGGAATTGGGATCATGTTTTGCTAAAGGGGGAAATGGAGACAAGGGATGGGAACAGAAACAAGGAGACAGGCAAGGCTCTGTGGGGTCAGAGCTGGGAAGGGGGACACTAAGAAACTGGAATCATGCTTGCTGGAAGTTCAACCCAATAAACATTGAATTGTTTGCGCCTTGGAACTTCAGGTATTGTTGCTCTCTGTTCATGCGAGAAGGAGCAGGGAAGTGAGAGGGTGAAGGAATAAGCCCCCTAACAAATACCCCAGCCCTAGACTGGGCAGGAGATTTTGACCTTCCCATTCCCACAGTGCAGCCATTGACTCAGTCAGTGCAACTTTCATTTAAGTAACAAGGAAGCTGCTAAAAAAGGGACTGTCTCTGCCAAAATGGGACATATGGTCACCCTACTCTTGATATCTGCTAGGGTGGCTACACTAGCTCTATTTAAAAGGGATCCCCTGGAATAGGCTTGTCTGCAGAAGCCCATCACCCAGAGAAACAATTTAAGAACAGAAGAATGGCCATATTGATTCAGATCAATGGCCCATCTAGCCCAGTGTCCTGTTTTCTGACTGTGGTCAGTGCAGATGCTTCAGAGGGAATTATCAGAAAAGCACAATATCATGTCCTCCATCCTATGTCATCTGTACCCTTCTTCTGACATTCAGAGTTTTAAAGACATCCAGAGAATGTAGTTGAGTCTGTGACAATCCTGGCTAATAGCCACTGGTGTACCTATCCTCCATGAATTTACTAGGGTTGCTTTTGACTGCTGCTGCACATTGAGTGTATGTTTTCAGAGAACGATCCACAATGCTGCCAATACCTCTTTCTTGAGTGGTAGCAGCTAATTTAGACCCCATCATTGTATGTGTATAGTTGAGATTATGTTTTCCATTGCACTTATCAACCCTGAATTTCATCTGTCATTTTGTTCCCAGTCACCTAGTTTTGTGAGATCTGTTTGTAACACCTCTTAATTTATTTTACACTTAAATATTGTGACAAAGTTCCTCCTGTACCTTAATGGGTCCTGCGCTTATTGGCAGATTTGCTCACCTCAGTGACTTCCCCACAGTCTGGGTCAACTTCTCCTGTGTCTGATCAGGAGTTGGGAGGTTTGGGGGGAACCCAGGCCCACCCTATACTCCAGGTTCCAGCCCAGGGCCCTGTGGATTGCAGCTGTCTATAGTTCCTCCTGTAACAGCTGCATGTCAGCTACAACCCCCTGGGCTACTTCCCCAGGGCCTCCTCCAAACACCTTCTTTATGATCACCACAGGATCTTTCTCCTGGTGTCTGATAACGCTTGTACTCCTTAGTTCTCCAGCAGCACACCCTCTCACTCTCAGCTCCTTGCACCTCTAGCTTCCAGCTCCTCACACGTATTTCCTCTCCTCTGGCTCCCCCAGGCCTGACTGGAGTGAGCTCCTTTTTAAACCTAGGTGCCCTGATTAGTCTGCCTAGATTGGCTGCAGGTGTTCTAATCAGCCTGTCTGCCCTAATTGGTTCTAGCAATTTCCTGATTACTCTAGTGCAGCCCCTGCTCTTGTCACTCAGGGAGCAGAAAACTACTCATCCAGTGACCAGCATATTTGCCCTCTACCAGACTCCTGTACCCCATTGCTTTGGGTCTGTCACAATATATATATTGGGTCTTGTCTACACATTTTGCCACATCACAATTTGCCCCTTTTTCCAGACAATTATGAATATGTTGCATAGCACTGGTCTCACTACAGATCCCAGGAGGACCCCGCAATTTACTTCTCTCCCTTCTGAGAACTGACCATTTATTGCTTCCCTTTATTTCCTATCTTTTAACCAGCTACTGATCCAGGAGAGAACCTTCCTCGTTCTCCCAGGACTGCTTATTTTGCTTAAGAGCGTTTGGTGGGGACCTTCTCAATGACTTTCTGAAAGTCCAAGTAGAGAATATCCACTGGATCTCCCTTGACCACATTTTGTTGACTCACTCAAAGAATTTGAATAGATTGGTGAAGCATGATTTTCCTTTGAAAGGCTGTGTTGATTCTTCCCCAACAAATGTGTCCATCTATGTGTCTGATAATTCTATTTTTTCCTATAATTTCAACCAATTTGCCTGGTACTCTAGTTGGGCTTACTGGCCTATATTGTTAGGATCGCCTCTGGAGCCTTTTTTGAAAATCAGCATCACAATATGTATGTGCTAGTTGGATGGTACAGAGGCTGATTTAAACCATAGATTACATACCACGGTTAGTAATTCTGCTGTTTGATATTTGAGCTCCTTCAGAACTCTTGGGTGAATCCCATTTGATCCTAATAACTTATTACTGTTAAATGTAGGAGTTTGTTCCAAAACTTACTCTGCTTATGCTTTAATGTGGGGCAGTTTCTCAGATCTGTCACCTAAAAACAATGGAGGATAATCAGAGTGTTCGTCAAGTGAAGGGTCAGTTCATCACCTGGCTTCAGCTCTCATGACAAGGGAGATGAAATATATGGACCACACCCACCTGTTCCATCATGGGCCCTTACATCCTAGACGACATATGCTACTGATCTCCTCACTGTAGAGATAGGTTCTGATGGGTCAAAGGCCAAGAGCAGTGGGAGAGGGGCTGGTGAGGGTGGACAGGGCACTGGGGAAGGAGACCAAGGCAGGCAGCAGCATTTACAAAGTGTCTGTCTTTGTGGAGAGCCAGGGGACCGGGGGGATGTTGGCCCATGAAGAATGGTATCGGTGGTTGCTCAGACCACAGTATTGCTCTTGACAGAGTCAATAAAGAGAAGGGATGTGGATGTTGTTCCTATTACACATGGCCTGCCACTGTCCTGCCTCTGTTTAAATATTCATGGGCTATGAAAAAAGCTGCAGAGCTGTTTTGCAGTCACAGTATTCACCCTTCCCGAGAACTCCAGGAGCTGCGTGATTCATGAATGCTGCACAAGCTGCGGATAGGGGTATTCAAGGGTCGCAGTAACCCACCCTTTCCCTATGCCCTCAGCCAGTTACTAGTGACTGAGTCATGCCAGAGACACAATTAATGCAGGAGGCCCAGGAGAAGCCATTCAGGCAGCCCCGTTGATGGCTCTGCACACTGCAGACCTGCTGAGCCCACTGCCCACCGGGGCAGAATGTGTGAATGAGGGTCTGACACATAGAAGTGCTGGCAAGAGACTCAGGCCCAGATTCCCTCTGCAGCCCCTCTGTTTATGCTGCCCCAGCAATACAAAGGAGTGGAAATGGGCCTTTGCTCCCCCACAAAGGCATGTCTTGCTTCGATCCCAGCCCAGCCCGTTCAGTGTAGAGTGACCACCTATTCAAAACGTAAAAGTGGGACACATGCAGGAGCTCCATCCACTCTGTGTCCCCTTCCCTGCCGCCTTCATGGCCCTTCCCTGGACCCTTTTCTCCCCGCTGTGGCCCCAACCCCTGCTGCTCAACTTCCCCTGAACCCTGCCTCCTTGCGAGGCTTGAAGCTGGAGCTGGGCTGTGGTAAGTGTTACTCAGGGAGCCAGGATACTCCACCTGCCCTGAGTGAGGGGATAGGGGGCACGAGACCAGCCCCTAGCCCATATTCCCACCCCCTATGGCATGCTACAAAGGGAAGATGGCATTTCTGGGGCTCCCCAGAGCAGGCTGGCCTTTTTGGAGAGCTCTTAAAATAGCTTGGTTCTGTCCTTGCTGGTGGCCAGGATCTTGGGAGAAGAGGAGGAGCAGGGGGCCAGGCCTCAGGGGAAGAGACAGGATGCGGCGAGGCCTCAGGGACAAAGGAGGAGCAGGGGATGTGGCAAGCTTGAAGCAATGCTGATCTCAGCAAGTAGGGCAGTGAGGGTCCCAAATAAAGGAAGAGGAGGGTAATAAGAGACCTCGTGTTCTGGAGAACACTGAATTAATGGGACCACCCAAAGGGGGCTCTTGTTCAATAGGAAGATATTAGGCAGGGTAGGAGTGAGTTGTGTCTGAGTCACTGTTGCTAGGCAGATTTATCACTGCATTTCCAGAAACTTCTGGAATTGGGTGTGGTAGTTTTGTATATGCTCCAAAAGGTTCCTCCTTGCTTGGGGTCAGACTCCATCAGGGTGAGTAATCAAGGGCAGCTGCTTTGCAAAGGGCCACCTGTTCTGTGTGAATTGGGAGAAGCTGAGCCAAGGAGCGAAAAGCAGGCTGTTTCCCCTGACTCTGCGACAAGGGAGATTTAGGTTGGACATTAGGAAAAAGTACCTAACTGTGAGGATAGTTAAACACTGGAACACATTGCCTAGGGAGGTTGTGGAATCTCCATCTCTGGAGATATTTAAGAGTAGGTTAGATAAATATCTATCAGGGCTGGTCTAGACAGTATTTGTCCTGCCATGAGGGCAGGGGACTGGACTTGATGACCTCTCAAGGTCCCTTCCAGTCCTAGAGTCTATGAATCTATGAATAACCTATGAATCTATGAAAATTATATTTGGTTTGAACTTAATATAATGATCAGTGGGTCAGTGAGGCATTTGATGTGAAGGGAGTACACCAGAGTGGGGACACCCTAGCCCTCATCCTAAGTGACCACAATGAGACTGATGATTTAGCCTCTCAGGCATCCTGGGCCCAGCTATGTAACTAATATGAGCACTGTGCCACAAAGGAGAGTGGAAGGCGTGTCCATGAGGTCAGGCAGTCCTCTAGGTAAAGCGAGTGGGAGTATGGACTCAGACCTTTTCACTAGTCAGTTCCCCTGGGGTAATACAGAAGCAAGAAAAGTTCACCAAAATGGTTCAGTTATGGAGTAATTTATTACATCTTGCCAATGATCTGACCAGAAGATATTTAGGTTCTTGTCCCAATTCCAGCTACAGGATTAGAGACTACAGACTTTCCACTTTAATTAAATTGTCTCATTAGCACTGACCCCGCCATTTGTAAGGCAACACACATCTTTTCATGTGCTGTGTATATATACCTGTCTACTGTATTTTCCACTGCATGTAACTGATGAAGTGGGTTTCAGCCCATGAAAGTTTATACCCAAATAAATGTGTTAGTCTCTAAAGTACCACAAGTACCACTTGTTGTTAGAGTGTTCAATGTCATAAGTGGACCCTGAGGTTGTGTGGCAATTATACTTATTCTGAGGACTATTCCAAATTGTTAAGATCTTTATTAAAATGAATGAAAGAATAATAAATGGTATAAACCATAGAGTCACAAAGTAATACAATTATATGATGTCTGGGGTTAACATCTCTGTTATAAAAGCAGCTAAGCTGTATTGCAAAGGTGAGCTGATAGCTTCATAGAAGATGGCAGTACATTGCACACAGAACAGAAAGCCATCGTCATTTGCTACAATAAACAGTCTGCAAGACACAATTTGCCCTGAAAATCTAAGCCCCTGTTCTCGGCAAATCATTTATTTTCTCCCAGGGGTTGTTCTCAGGCTGAAGTTCTCCAGGGTCTATTTTCTGCTCTTCCAGCTGCTCACACAGAGTCCAGGGAATTGTACAGGAGTCCTGGCCAATTTGAAAATCCACAGGGATTGTACAGGGGAATCATAAAGGTCGCTGTGCAGCATGCCGAGTGTCAGACATGTGACATTCATACACTGATTCTCAAGACTCTACCTTGCTGTTGCAGTAAAAAGATTTCCTCTCTCTGCTGCGTGGGATTTTGGTGAGTTGCCTGTTTCTGCATTAAAGTGAGTGGTAAGGGTTGAGGAAGGTTTCTAGGGTTCAAATCAAGAACCATCTGGGCAGGAATTCACCAGCACGGTGACTTGAATTGTTTAGTACTGTCATAAAAAACAAGGGATTTACCTGGAAAAATTGGAACTACAAATAGATTGGAAACACTTTAGACAAATATTTGCATTTAAGTTCAATTCGTTTTCTCTTACTGTGTCCTTCTATCTTTCTCAGTAATTTTTTTTTGAGCTGTGGTTTTTCCTGTGGTTCGCTCAAGTTTTCCAATTCAGCAACCTCGGTGCCCTTTTTGGAAGTGCAGCCAAAGCTTCTGCAGTGGGTATCTGTGTTACCAGAGGGTTCACAACAAGAATAGGCCACACGCTGCCCAGATTCTACTCTCTGATTCTGCCTTCACTGGTTCACTCCAGATTGACACTGGCTTCTGTGAGAGCAAAATCAAGGCCCCTGTGTTTTGAAACTCCCAACTTTCATTCCCAGTCTCAGAACGCCACATGAACTGGGGGTTCCTTGAGACTCTCTCACCACCCTAACAGAATAGCGCTCTCTGCAGCAGGACCCAAGGCTGTGAATTTGAGAGCCAGGAGCCGAAAATTAAACATTCAGAGTGAAACTAGTCCCCTTGAGATCAAAGGCAAAATTCCTAATTGAGCCAGGAGTTTGCCCTAAATCCACATATAGTGAGTTAAATAAATTCCCTGATTTACATCAGCCATGAGCCTCCAGTGACTTCATCTGGAGTCGCTCCGTGGCCTCTAAGGATGCATGAGCTTCTTTGGACCCAAGGAGAACTGACAGGAGAGTTGCTTAAATCTCAAATTCACAGATTTAAAGCTTTCAAACAATTTGGATAACCATTTTTTTTAAAGAGAGGGCAAAGGGAGAGAGACCCTTCATCTCCTTTTCTGAAGATGATGAGAAGCATTAGAGATTGTCTTGCAAATGTTACCTGGGGAGGTCCAGGAACACACAGTCTGTGCGGTGGGTGTGGGTAGGACTGCGGGACATGCAGTATCCAGATCACAGTGGCACAGAGTCCTGAAACTATGCAACATGGGGAATGGACATCCTCCCTGATGCACAGACCAAAGAGGTGTCATGAGGCCACTTGGGTCTGGGAGGTGTCTGAGACTGCAAGGGAAAGGGAGCAACACTCTAGCACAGGGGTCGGCAACCTTTCAGAAGTGCTGTGCTGAGTCTTCATTTATTCAATCTGATTTAAGGTTTTGCATGCCAGTAATACATTTTAACGTTGTTAGAATGTCTCTTTCTATAAGTTTATAATATAGAACTAACCTATTGTTGTATGTAAAGTAAATAAAATGTTTAAGAAGCATCATTTAAAGTTAAATTAAAATGCAGAGCCCCCTGGAACGGAGGCCAGGACCCAGGTGTCAGAGTGTGAGTGCCACTGAAAATCACCTCCTGTGCCGCCTTCGGCACCTGTGCCTTAGGTAGCCTACCCCTAGTCTGGCAGATGGTCTCGGACACCATCCCCCACCTGGACCATACTCCCTTCCATGGGAAAGCCCACTGCAGTTTTGTGGCAACATCAGCAATTGCCAACACAGAAATACAGCCTCAGGAAGGGGTGTCTGGGTTTCTAACTGGCCGCAGTACATTAAAGCTTTGTGTCTTTTTGAAGAAGAGTTGCTCACACTGGCTCCTTCTAATCCCACCTCCTCTCCCCCTCCTGCTAGGTCTATCCATCTCTCCTTCCCTGCACAGGTTGAGCTGCAGCCAGGGTTCCCTTTGCCCCCAGAAAGGCAGTTCAGTCTCATCTCACCCTTTTCCCCGGTGCAGGCAGACACTGAGTTTAACTTACACTGAAGAGGTGTACCTGTGAGCTGTTGCTGTGGTGTGTGGCACCTGGTTTTGGTCCTGGGTGAGGGGTATCACTGTGTGGCAGGGTGGAAGTTCTGGGGGTGGGGGATCTCCATGGACAGCTGACCAGCACCAGGGGTTGTGTGGAAGGAAGAGGGGTGTACAGAGGCAGGCTGGCAGTGCTGGAGGCTGTGGGGACAGGTAGGGGGTGTACACAGAGAACTGGGCACTGCTGTGGGTTGTGGAGGCAGGCAGGGGATGTGCAATGATAGGCCGGTAGCACTGAGGCTTTGTGGGTGCTGTGACATTCTATACCCCCATATTCTTCATTTTCAGATAATCAAGATCTTACATATAAAGCAGGCCTTGTAAGGTATCAAGGGAAACATGATCTGCTGAACGTCATGTCTCTATCCATATATGTATCATAAATGTATATAGAATTATGAGAATTCTGTTATATGGTGGTCACTAAAACATGCTGTAAGTTGGGAAATCAGCCAGATATTAGCCCCCACCTTGAGGCAACAGCAAGGAAAGTAACAAACACTCAGGCAGGGTGTCAAATAACCCATCAAAACCCATTGTCCAACAAGGGAGCTACAGTACACTGACTCACCTGCATGACACCCCATAAAGTGATTTGCTCAACCTTGCTTGCAGAGACTCAGCGATGCCTCCCAGACATGCCTCGACGTGTACTCCCCAAACACATGGACTGAGGGTGTAAAACAGACAAAGCGGACACATACTGAGCCCTTCTCTGGCAACCACCTTCACTGCAAGCAATGAAGACATTGAGATTGGCCCAGGTTAAAGGAAGAAACCTGTATATTAAGGACTGCTATATCCCGTGGGTTGAGAAAAACTGCTTCATCTCTATGTTGCCCAGTCGAATAGGGCTGAGAGTTTAGACTGCATTTTTATATTTTATTTTATTTTGGTAACCACTCTGACTTTTTGCCTATCACTTAATATCACTTAACATCTCTCTGTGTAGTTAAAAAATGTGCTGTTTATTCTACCTGAAGCAATTTGTTTGGTTTGAAGCATGTAAGAGACTCCCCTGGGGATAACAGACTTGGGGCATATCAATTTCTTTGTTAAACTGATGAGCTCATCTAAGCTTCCAGCATCCAGCAGGCATAACTGGACACTGCAAGATGGAGGTTCCTAGGGTTCTGTCTGGAATCGTTGATATTGGCAAGTGTCATTCAGTCGCACAATCCAAGCGGTAGCTAACATGGTAGAGGCTGTGCGTGAACAGCCCAGGAGTGGGGGTTCTCACAGCAGAGCAGAGTCAGTCTGCGTCCCAGAGTCAAGGCTTGGAGTGACCTAGCAGATCACTGGTCCAGATAACACCAGAGGGGAATGTCACAGGGTCAAAGAGCTGCTTGTAGACGGACAGGTGGGCAGTGCTGCTGAAATAATTTTTTTCTGTAGGATTGTTGATCCAAGGCCAGCTTTGGGATCTTTCCTGATACAGAGTGTGTTTGGGGATTTCAGGGTCTCTATGCCCTGATAAGCCACAGAACTGCAGCCTGAGTGACACAACCTTTACTCAGTTTTGTTCCCAACTGTTATTGTTATGTTACTTCAGGCATTTCACTGGTAGAAATAACCATAGATATTTTGTGACAATGTACCCCATATTGATCATAGTGATATTATTATATGATAATAGCATAATTATGATACATTTTATGCAAGACAGGTCATGTAAGATGACATTGGAAAAGTTATGACTTTCTGAATATTATTATCCAATTTGTATGCACATATGATTTTTTGTCTGCAGTTATGAATATCGACTACTTATCTATATTTCAAATGTAGTTACACCTGGGTAACGCCCACTAGGCAGGATGATTTCAGTCTAGATAACTGGTTGGGAAGGGCCTTTTCAGGGCAATGAGCCATTGGAGGAAACAATGGAAACTTATCTTCCACCAGATGAGCCTCCCTGAGAATGCTTCAGACAGCCTATACATAATGGATGCCACCCCAAGCAAAAAAAAAAATTGGCTGCCCCCCATCCTTACCCTGACCTCCTCGCTGCACCCCCCTGCCGCCCCAGGCCTAGGCTCTCCCCCTGCAACTAAACCCTCCTTCTGCCACAGGATGTGCCCAGAACACAGACAGGATTGGTTCCCATACCATTACAGAGCTGCAGTAAAGTGGAACAATTTTCAGCTTGTGTGATTGGAGGATATCTGGATACATATTATAAGACTGTCCTCCAAAAATGAGGAAAAGTTGAGGTGTCTTTATTATTCTTTTGTTCCACTCTTTCTTTCTATGGGGTGTTTGCCAATGCAATATCACTGTCTTCCTTTTAAACAACAAACAAACAAACAAAAGGCAATGGCTGTTGAAAATAGCAATTCCAGTCCTAATAACCACTGGGAAGTATTTCTTGCTCAATTTTATCCTACTTTTTCTACAGCAAGTTGCAGTGGATCAGTATATTTGATCTGGGAGAAATGAAGTAACAGCTGTCCAAACTGAGCTTGAGCACTCCTGAACTTTGAGGTGTTCAGATCTGGAAGGCGGGTGCTGGGGAGAGGGGGAGGGCTGTGACTCCGCAAGGGAGCATGGCAGCATGTATGCAGCAGCGTGTCTGGCTCCGCGCAGTGCCAGACACGCTGGTCTGAGTGGTATGGTAAGGGGGTTGGGGGGTTAGAGAAGGGGTAAGGGGTTCTGGGGGGGCAGTCAAGGGACTGGGAGCAGGGGGGTTGGATGAGGTGGATGTTCGGGGGGAGGCAGATGTGTCAAAGGTTCGGGGGGGCAGTCAGGGTCAGACAGCGGTTGGATAGGCATCAGAGTCCCAGGGGTTTGTCAGGGGACAGGTAGGGGGTGGGGTCCTAGTGGGGAAGTTGGGGGAGGTTTCAGAAAGGGCAGTCAGGTACAAGAAGAAGGGAGGTGTAGATAGGGGGTGGAGTCCCAAGGAGCAGTTAGAGGCAGAGGTCCTGGGAGGGGGAAATCAGGGGACAAGGAGCTGCGGTGCTTAGATAGGGGGTGGGGTCCTGGGGGGCAGCTAGGGGCAGGGGTCTCGGGAGCGGGCAATCAGGGGACAATGACCTGCAATGCTTAGATAGGGGGTGGGATCCTGGCGGACAGATAGGGGCAGGGCTCCTGGAAGGGAGCAATCAGGGGACAAGGACCAGCAGCACTTAGATAGGGGATGCAGTGCTGGGGGGCAGTTAGGGGCAGGGGTCCCAAGATGGGTTGATCAGGGAGCAGGGGGGGTTGGATGAGCTGGAGGCTCGGGGGGGCAATCAGGGAACAGACAGCAGTTGGATAGGCATGGGAGTCCCAGGAGTTTGTCAGGGGACAGGTAGGGGGTGGGGTCCTAGGGGGGAAGTTGGGGGGAGTGTCTCAGAAGGGGGCAGTTGGGGACACGAAGAAAGAAGGCTTAGATAGGGGGTGGGGTCCCAAGGGGAAGTTAAGGGCAGGAGTCCTGGGAGGGGGCAATCAGGGGACAGGGAGCGGGGGAGTTGAATGGGTTGGGGTTTCTGTGGGGGGCAGTTGGAGGGAGTGAAGGGTGGCAGGGTGGGGTTACCCTCCCTCCCCGTGGAGTGTCCTAGTTTTTGAATGTTAAAATATGGTACCCTCCCCTTCACAGTGCAGCTCGCCATTCACAGCAGGCTGCACCAGGAGGTCTCACCTATCTCAATTCCTCCCCGTTCTTTTCCTGTATGTGACCAGGCCGAAGAACTCTGGACTCCATTTGTAATTTTCCCACAAACTAGTCTTGAAACTCAGTTTTGAAACACAGGGTTCCCGCCATATGCTAAAGTTATATAAAGCAGGGAGTGACATTGTTGGTGGTTCTTCTCTCCCCGCTCAAGAAGACTCCTAGAATGTGAATCGCTATAAAATATTTACTGTACTAATTGTTATAAAGCATGTAACTCCCTCAATGTGCTTCTCTCCCTTTACAGGCACTTTGAGCATTTCTGACTCATATTGACACATCAACCACCTCATGGCAGCTTTCAACTTCACCCCCTCTGACCCTTCAACGTTCATCCTAACGGGCATCCCCGGCCTGGAGGCTGCCCACATCTGGATTTCCATCCCTTTCTCTATGTTCTACATTATCAGCCTGTTGGGAAATTTCACACTTCTGTGTGTTGTAGGTAAGGAGCAGACCCTGCACAAGCCGATGTACCTGCTGCTCTGCATGCTGGCGCTCACAGACATCGCCACACCTACCTTCGTCGTGCCAAAGGCACTGGGCATATTTTGGTTCAATTTGAAAGGCATTACTATGGCTGGCTGCCTCACCCAGATGTTCTTCCTTCACATGGTTTCTGTTATACACTCAGCCACCCTCGTGACAATGGCCTTTGATCGCTACGTTGCCATATGTATCCCTCTGAGATATGCCACCATCCTCACCAATGCACAAATAGCTAAGCTTGGTCTTGTAGGTTTGATAAGAGCTGTTCTCTTCATTCTGCCCCTACCGGTGCTTATGAGTCAGCAGCCATTCTGTGCCAACCGCATTATCCCCCATACTCAATGTGAGTACATAGCTGTGTTCAAGATGGCATGTGGGGACATTACAGTAACCAGGATATACGGCTTGGTGCTAATGTTTGTAATCAATGGGTTTGACCTGACGCTCATTGCCCTGTCCTACGGTCTGATCATCACTGCCGTCCTCAGAATTGGCTCTAAGAATGCTCACCAGAAAGCCCTCAACACTTGCACAACCCACATCTGTGTGATGCTGACATATTACACCCCTAGCATCTTCTCCAATCTCACATACCGGTTTGGTCAAGGCATCGCTCCCCATGTTCACATCATCTTGGCTGACCTCTATCTCCTCATCCCTCCCATGCTCAACCCGATCATTTATGGGATCAGAAGCAAAGAGCTTCGTGACAAAGTAGGCAAATACATCTGCTGCAGAAGGTGATCACCTGGGGCCACTGACTTGAAACCTGTGTTACAAGAGGGGGAAAGCATATCTCCTCGTTAATCAAGGGTGCCCTGTCCCAGTTTGGTTGAGCTCAGCATTGTGGAAGTTCCAGTCTGAGAAGTTCCTTCCATATAATATCTTATCCCTCTATCACTAAGCACGGCTCTTTCCATTGCTGAGTTACCTCTCTCTGAGCATCACTTGGCCTCTTTCATTGTCACCCAAAGCCTCCATCTCCACACACCCTGTTACTCAGCCTTTCCGTGACTCTAAGACTAAGTCTACACTAGCACGGTAAGTGAACCTACTCTACGCAACTCCAGCTACATGAATAAGGTAGCTGGGGTCGATATACCTTAGGTCAAGTAACTGCAGGGTCTACACTGTGGGAGGGGGCTGGGGAGTTGACAGGAGAAAAACTCCCATTGACTTATCTTACTCTTCTCTTTACTAGACTTGCTAAATTGACTGCCGGTGGATCGATCTCACAGCATCGATCTCAGCTGAGTTTAGACCTGCTCTGAGACTACCATAAGATATTATAGCATTTTGAGGCAAAGTAGTTTTCCATTAGTCTCTGTGCAGCCATGGTTCTTTTCAGTTTTACAGACAGAAGCCACATTTTCAGATAATGAAAGAGAAAAAGAAAGAATCAGCAATGCTGAAGTTCTTTGTCATATGTACAGAGATTTGGTAAGGAAAATATACTTGATTTTTCTATATTGAATGCATCACAAAACCTGGAGGATAAACCTAATGTTTCTACTGGAAAGTCATTATACAGGAAAACTGCTGTAGGAATTGAGGATATTCTACTAAAGCTTACTGGTGAGAGTTGTGAAACCATGTGTTTTTGAGAACTGGACTGCAGTATTTAACTACTACAGCACCTTTGAGTAAATATAACTTACTGCTTTGTGCAGCTGATTTTGGAGTGGAACAGACTATGAACTTCCCTTGGGTCCCAGAGAGGGCTCTTTGTGATGTCCCCGTGCCCACAGAGCGGGGTATCTTATTTTCATGAACCTTTCCCATTTTTGTTCATTGTTCTTGTGAGGGTTAGATCACAGAACCCCCCTTGGAAGCTGCCAATTCATGTGCCAAGACTACTTCTGCCCTTGATTTCCTGACCTGGCAGCTCAGGACTCCAGCACCCTGTCTTGTTGAGCCAGACACACCCGCCTGCTCCAACACAGACTCCAATTCACAGTCTGAATTACTTGCCACACAGCTGCAAGCTTAACCTGAAAGCAGCTAACAGAAGTGTTCTTGTCCATAACACTCAGATGCCCAACTCCCAATGGGATCTAAAGCCAAATAAATCTGTTTTACCCTGTATAAATCTTATAAAGGGTAAACTCAAATTGTTAGCCCTCTATAACACTGATAGAGAGATATGCACAGCTGTCCCCTCCCCTCCCCCAATATTAATACTTACTCTGGGTTAATTAATAAGTAAAAAGTGATTTTTATTAAATACAGAAAGTAGGAATTAAGTGGTTTCAAGTAGTAACAGACAGAACAAAGTGAATTGCCAAGTAAAATAAAATAAAACATACGTCTATGTCTAATACAGTCAGAAACTGGATACAGATAAGATTCTCACACTCAGAGATGTTTCAATATGTTTCTTTCACAGACTGGACACCTTCCTAGTCTGGGCACAAGCCTTTCCCCTGGTACAGCTCTTTTTCCAGCTTAGGTGGTAGCTAGGGCATTCCTCATGATGGCTCCTCTCCTCTATTTGTTCTCTTCCACCCATTAATTTATCTTTTGCATAAGGCAGGAATCCTTTGTCCCTCTGAGTTCCTCTGGGGTGAGCAGACACCCTTCAGGTTGCTTTACGGAGCCCTTGGGACATTTGCAGGGAGCTGGTAGGAAGTGACCCATGTAGGCAGCAAGTATAATAGGCCAGGGGAGGCTAAACCTCCCTAGGCTGTGCAGCCCCCAACCTGCCTTTGAGAGAGGGGACACCTGGCCCGTGGTGTCCTGGCCTGCACTCCACCCCCGATGTCCCCTCTTGCTTTTTCCCCATGGCCCCACCCACACGGCACCTTCTCTTGTCCCTACCGCCTCTCTGCTGAGGCCCCCTTTGCTTCTCGCTGAATCCTTCACTGAGTCCCTCCTTTTGCCCACCGCCTGTTCAGTCTCTCCTCTCCTACAGACCAACCTCCCCTCTCCCGAGACCCCTACCACCTACCATTTTTCAGTGAAAACTGAACCATATTTAAAAGTGGGCCCTGGACTCCTGGCATTCCATCTTCCAGCCCCCTTAGCTGAGTTGTTCCAGCAGCAGCAGGCATAACAGCAGGAGGAGTCACTCAGCTGGGCCATATAGAAGAAGAAAGTCAAGGTAAGTGTGGGACCCTTACTGAATGAGGAAGGCAACCTAGTGAGAGAGAATGTAAAAAAAAGCTAATGTACTCAAGCTTTTTTTCCCCTCTGTCTTCACAAACAAGGTCAGGTCCAAGACTGCTGCACTGGGCAGCAAAGCATGGGGTGGAGGTGATCAACCCTCTATGGAGAAAGAAGTGATTTGAGACTTTTTAGAAAAGCTGGATGAACACATGCCCATGGGACTGGATGTGCTGCATCAGAGGATTCTAAGGGAGTTGGAGGATGTGATTGCAGAGCCATTGGCCATTATTTTTGAAAACTCATGGTGATTGATGGAGGTCCCAGATGACTGGAAAATACTAATGTAGTGCCCATCTTTACAAAAGTGAAGAAATAGGATCCCGGGAACTACAGGACAGTCAGCTTCAGCTAAGTCCCTGGAAAAATCATGGAGCAGGTCCTCAAGGAATCAATTCTGAAGCACTTAGAGGAGAGGAAAGTGATCAGGAACAGTCAGCATGGATTCACCAAGGGCAAGTCATGCCTGACTAACCTAATTCCATTCTATGAGGAGATAACTGGCTCGGTGGATGAGGAGAAAACAATGGCTGTGTCATTCCTTGAATTTAACAAAGCTTTTGATATAGTATCCCACAGTATTCTTGCCAGCAAGTTAAGGAAGTATGGGCTGGATGAATGGGCAATAAGGTGGATAGAAAGCTGGCTAGATCATCGGGCTCAGCGGGTAATGATCAATTGCTCCATATCTAGTTGGCAGCTGGTTTCAAGCAGGGTGCCCCAAGTGCTGGCCCAGAGGTCGGTTTTGTTCAATATCTTCATTAATGATGTAGAGAGTGGTGTGGACTGCACCCTCAGAAAGTTTGCAGATGACACTGAACTGGTAGGAGTGGTAGATACATTGGAGAGTAGGGAAAGGATACAGAGGGACCTAAGCAAATTATAGAATTAGGCCAAAAGAAATCTGATGAGATTCAACAAGGAGAAGTGCAGAGTCCATGCACTGCTACAGACTAGGAAACAAAAGACTAGGCAGCAGTTCCGCAGAAAAGGAGCTAGAGGTTATAGTGGACGAGAAGCTGGATATGAGTCAAAAGTGTGCCCTTGTTGCCAAGAAGACTAACTACATTTTGGGCTGTATAAGTAGGGGCATTGGCAGCAGATCGAGGGACTTGATCATTCCCTCTATTCGACATTAGTGAGGACTCATCTGGAGTACTGTGTCCAATTTTGGGCCCCACACTACAAGAAGGATGTGGAAAAATTTGAAAGAGTCCAGCGGAGGGCTAAAAAAAATGATTAGGGAGCTGGACCGTGACTTATGAAGAGATTCTGAGGGAAATGGAATTGTTTAGTCACCAGAAGAGAAGAATGAAGGGTTATTTCATAGCTGCTTTCAACTACCTGAAAGGGGGTTCCAAAGAAGATGTAGGTCGGCTGTTTTCAGTGGTACTAGATGACAGAACAAGGAGCAATGGTCTCAGATTACAGTGGGGGAGGTTTAAATTGGATATTCGTAAAAACTTTTTACTAGGAGGGTGGTGAAGCATTGGACTGGGTTAGTTAAGGAAGTTTTGGAATCTCCTCCCTTGCAGATTTTTACGATCCTGCTTGACAAAGCCCTGGCTGGGATGATTTAGTGGGAACTGGTCCTGCTTTGATCAGGGAGTTGGACTAGATGACCTCCTGAGGTCCCTCGCAACCCTGATATTCTATGATTCTTCATGTTAGGGAGGACATGCAAAAACACAAAATCTTTTAGGACCAGTGGAATAAATGATCGCACTGGTCACTGCTGACGTGTGTGACCAGCAGCAGAAGCACTCTATTTCTAACGAAGAAAGCAACAGTGAAATATTGCCTTTTAGATACTAACAATAATAAACTAATTCAACTCAAAATATGGGCATAGACTACAGTTTTTGAATGGAAATATAAATAAATAATGTAATAATGTTATTGTTGTTTTCACACTACATATATTTTGGGTTCCTTTTGGGTTATTCACCATTTTCCTTTGAAACACCTGCCACGTCTCATTTCAAATGTGAGCTGATAGCTTCATAGAAGATTAGAAGGAGTCACCATCCTTCATGGTTGTTTGCCTTCTCAGACGGTCCTTGTACTACCTTAATTAGGGACTAAACTACCATGTCTAAATCTAGAGGTTAACATGTTCTGACAGATATTCATACGTATTAATATCACTTATCTCATCCCTGAAACCTTAACCCTTGGCCTAATTTTTGAGTTCCATGTTCTGCGGTGTACCCTGCAGTTACGGGTCTTTTCCAGAACTAGGGTAAACATATTCCGTTATTTGTTCCATTCCTATGCAGCTCCCCAACATCAAGAGGGGAAACCGGTAGGCCATTTATCTATGCTAAAGGTTACAAGCACTTCTACTAACGTGATCTAGTTAATCATATAAGATACATACCTGTAGATTCCTTATGAATAACTATTATGAATAACATATACTGGAATTCGACATAAACAAAACCCAAGAAAATAAAAAAATCAATCAAACCATTGGGGAAAAAACTCACACATTGTACAATACAGCAAGCTAGGAAGTTGGCCTTTTGGGCTACAGCTTCCCACATACTTTAGGGAACCTGGACAACTGATGAGTTGGGTTTTAGTGACATTTAAAGAAATGTGTAACTTGTCAAATCGTCATATAAATGAGAGAATATGAAATGTGTAACTTTGGAGACACATTCTTTCTTCATAAAGTGAATGCAGGAGCGTCGCCAGGGTTTTTGGCACCCTAAGAGGGAGTCCTTCCGTGTTCCCGGTCGGCGGCAATTCTGAGGCGGGGGGGGCGTCCTTCCGCGCTCCCAGTCTTCCAGGCACTTCAGCTGTGGGTCCTGGAGTGAGTGAAGGACTCGTCTCAGAATTGCCGCCGAAGACCGGGAGCGCGGAAGGACCCCCAGCCGCCGAATTGCCGCCGTGGGTGACAAAATGCCACCTCCTCAAATCCTGGTGCCCTAGGCTACCCCTTAGGTCGCTTAAATGGAAGCACCGGCCCTGGGTGAATGTAACATCACTGCACAAGACGGCTTCCTAGAGACTAGTATCGTATAAAAGCTATTTCCTTTTCTGTTTTATTATGGGGTTAGAGCGTAAACCTGACATTTTTTAGTGGGCCTCTTGAACCTTTTTCAGAACAAATGAAAACTTGATCAGGGAACTGACTACACAATTGATCAACAACTAGTGTGAATCACTCCTTCCTCTCAGATTCAGTGTTTAGACACAGTGAAGGCACCCACAGAAGTAATTCTCCTGAGCTAAAATGCCACTAAATTTTGTGAACCTTCAGCATTATGGACATAAATGGAAAACTTTAGTTCTGTTTTTCTTATTGTTCTCGAAAGAAAGATTGTGGAAATGGTAAATGCTGTTTCAAAACTGCGAAAATCCAGAGACACAGACCTGTACAAAGCAGCAGAATTATTTCCCAAAGCCACTAAACTCATAGCTACATTTCAAATTGAGTTCAAAGAAGCCAAATGTTGATCAATTAAATTATCAGAAAAATGGGTCAGACAAATCAAGTCTGAAGAGAAGTGCTTGAGAAAGGCAAAAGGCAGGGGAGTAGCTTGTTGTGTGGCAGATGAGGGAGGAGATCAGAGTTGATACTGGCTGCTCCAGTGAAGAATTTCCCGGTGAACAAGTGTACAAAGGTCCCTCCCTGAGGGTATGCCTACACTACCCGCCGTATCGGTGGTTAGTGATCGATCTATCGGGATCGATGTATTGCATCTAGTCTAGATGCGATACATTGATTCCCGAATGTGCTCCCCATCGACTCCGGAACTCCAGAACTCTACCACAGCGAGAGGCGGAAGCGGAGTCGATCTAAGTTGACTTTAGCTACCCAACCCTTGTAGCTGAAGTTGTGTATCTGAGGGTATGTCTACACTATGGGATTATTCCGATTTT
The DNA here is from genome assembly GCF_025201925.1 of Gopherus flavomarginatus. Taxonomy (NCBI): domain Eukaryota; kingdom Metazoa; phylum Chordata; order Testudines; family Testudinidae; genus Gopherus; species Gopherus flavomarginatus. The sequence continues at coordinate 370,077,628 of NC_066617.1, read as the reverse complement.
ACAGAAATCGTTTTTTTAAAACAGATTGTATAAAGTCGAGTGTACGTGGCCACAGTAAGCCCATTAATTCGTCAGTGTGCGTCCATGTACTGAGGCTAGAGTCGATTTCCCGAGCATTGCACTCTGGGTAGCTATCCCATAGCTATCCCATAGTTCCCGCAGTCTCTTCTGCCCATTAGAATTCTGGGTTGAGATCGCAATGCATGATGGGGCAAAAACAGTGTCACGAGTGATTCTGGGTAAATATCATCATTCAATCCTTCCTTCGTGAAAGCAACAGTAGACAATCATTTAGCGCATTTTTTCCCTGGATTGCCCTGGCAGATACCATAGCATGGCAACCATGGAGCCCGTTTAGCCTTTTCTCACTGTCATCGTATGTGTAATGGATGCTGCTGACAGATGCGGTACTGCAGTGCCACACAGCATCATTCATTTGCCATTGCAAGGTAGCAGAGACGGTTACCAACTGTAATGCACGGTCTGCTGCTTTGGAAATTGGTGATGACGGTTACCAGTCCTTTTATACTGTCTGCTATTGTCATGGGTGCTCCTGGCTGTCCTCACTCAGGTCAGCCAGGGATGCATGGACAAAAATGAGAGTGACTCCTCAGGTCATTCCCTTCTTTATGTTTTGTCTAAAAATAGAGTCAGTCCTGCCTAGAATATGGGGCAAGTCTACTAGAGAATCAGAGAGCACAGCCGCTCCGAGTCAGAGCCCCAGATATCCTGCAGAAATGATGAGCTGCATGCCACTCTAGGGGGTTCCCCTGCAACAACCCCATCCGTTGCTTCCCTCCTCCCATATCCCTCCTGGGCTACCGTGGCAGTGTCCCTCATTTGTGTGATGAAGTAATAAAGAATGCAGGAATAAGAAACACTGACTTTTTAGTGAGATGAAACGAGGGGGAGGCAGCCTCCAGCTGTTATGATAGTCCAGGCAGTACAGAATCTTCATAACATATAAAGGGGGGAGGGGCGGGGAGGAGCGCAGCCTCCCGCTGCTATGATAGTCCAGACAGGACAGAATCTGCATTAGACATGAAAGGGGGCGGGGGAGGGAGAGGAGCTCAGCCTCCAGCTGCTATGATGAAGATGGTTACCAAGTCTTTTGCACCGTCTACCTCTCCAGGAGACAAAGCTTAAAGATGGGAATGACCGGGAGTCATTCCCATTTTTGCCCAGGTGTCCCGGGCTGACTTCACCGAGGCCAGCCAGGAGCACTCACGGGATGATGAGGACAGTTTCCAAGCCTTTTGTACAGTCTGCCATCAGGAAAGGAAGGGGATAGGATGCTGCTGTTCAGCGCCGTAGCATCACCTCTACCAGCAGCATGCAGTAGACATACTGTGACATTGAAAAAAGGTGAGAAATGATTATTTTCCCTTTTCATTTGCAGGAGGAGGGGGTGGGGGCGTAAATTGATGACATATACCCTGAACCACTCAGGACAATGTTTTTGACCCTTCAGGCACTGGGAGCTCAGCCAAGAATGCAAATGCTTTTCGGAGACTGCTGGGACTGTAGGATAGCTGGAGTCCTCAGTCTCTCCTCTCTCCTTCCATGAGTGTCCATTTGATTCTTTGGCTTTCCGTTATGCTTGTTACACAGCACTGTGTTGAGTCCCTGCTGTAGCCTCTGTCTAGAGATTTTTTCAAATGCTTTGGCATTTCGTCTTCTGGAACGGAGCTGTGATAGAACAGATTTGTCTCCCCATAAAGCAATCATATCCAATATCTCCCGTACAGTCTGTACTGATCAGCGCTCAAAGCTGGACAAACAGGAAATGAAAATCAAAAGTTTGCAGGGTTTTTCCTGTCTACCTGGCCAGTGCATTCCACTCCAGATTGCTGTCCAGAGCGGTCACAATGGTGCACTGTGGGATAGCTCCCAGAGGCCAATACCGTTGAATTGCGGCCACAATAACCCTAATCCAAAATGGCAACACCGATTTGAGCGCTCCTCCCCTCTTTGGTGAGGAGTACAGATATTGATATCAAGAGCCCTTTATATCGAAATAAAGGGCTTCGTCATGTGGATGGGTGCAGTGTTAATTCGGTTTAACGCTGCTAAATTCGGTATAAACGAGTACTGTAAACCAGGCCTTAGATCAATACCCCTTCCACCCTCCACTCCGGTGTAGACCAGGCCTGAGTGAAGGGATGGCCTGTTGCAAGGACAACCTGAGAGGGAAGCATTCATCTCTCATATAAATGCTGGACTTGAGTGACCCCTTTATTTGCTTTTTGGGAAGAGCCCTTGCACGGATCTGGCCCTTAGAGGTTGCATCATACAACAGAAAGAGACAATTGCTGCCGGAGAGGAAATGAGCATGATCTTCCTACATGCAGCCCCCAGAGGGTGCCTTGGGGCGAGCTGACACCCTTCACGCTTCCTTAGGAATGATATAGACCTTGGGGCATTTTCTGGAAAGTGGTAGGAAGTGGTCCAGGGAAGGCTACCTTTCGTAGGCAGTGGGTACAATAGGCCAGGAGAGAGCGGACCCTGTCTGTCACTTGCTGAGTCCTTCCTCTCCTCCCTCCTCCCCCGAGGCCCTGCTTGCCAGTGAAAAACAGAACTACATTTAAAAATGGGTCCTGGCCTCCTAGTCATCTATGTTGCAGCCCTCTTAGCTGAGTTGTTCCAGTATCAGAAGGAGCAGAAGCAGGAGGGGTCACACAGCAGGGTAAAGAAGAGGAGCCAGACATCAACAATGCCCACCTGATGAAATGAAGAAACAGATTGATGGAGCCAGAATGCTACCCAGAAGTCACCTCCTATAGGACAGGCCCAACAAAGAAAGTAACAGAACACCACTAGCCATCACCTACACCCTCCAACTTAAACCTCTCCAGTGCATCATCAAGGATCTACAACCTATCCTAAAGGACAATCCCTCACTCTCACAGACCTTGGGAGACAGGCCAGTCCGCTCTTATAGACAGCCCCCAAATTTAAAGCAAATAGTCAACAGAAACTACACACCGCACAACAAAAACACTAACTCAGGAATCAAACCCTGCAACAAACCCTGTTGCCAAATCTGTCTGCATATCTACTCAAGTGACAACATCGTTGGACCTAACCAATTCAGCCGCACCATCAGGAGCTCGTTCACCTGCACATCTACCAACGTGATATATGCCATCATGTGCCAGCAATGACCCTCTGCCATGTACATTGGCCAAACTGGACAGTCTCTACGCAAAATAGTAACTCAACACAAATCTGACGTCAGGAATCATAACATTCAAAAACCAGCAGGAGAACACTTCAATCTCCCTGGTCACTCAATAACAGACTTAAAAGTGACAATTCTTCAACAAAATAAAACTTAACAAATCGACTCCAATGAGAAACTGCAGAACTGGAATTAATTTGCAAACTGGACACCATCAAATAAGGCCTGAATAAAGATTGGGAGTCGATGGGTCACTACAAAAAATAAATATGTGTGTTAGTCTCTAAGGTGCCACAAGGACTCCTTTTTGTTTTTACAAAAACTAATTTTCTCTTGCTAAATACTCACATCTTCTTGTCAGCTGTTTGAAATTGGCCACCTTGTTTACATTGGCATCAGTGGCACGACAAAAGTGATGTCCACTCTTTCTTGTCAACTGTTGAGAGTAGCCCACTTCCAAATTCAGTAAATTGGCTCATCAGCACTAACACCCCACTTGGTAAGACAACTCCGATCTTTTCATATGCTGTATATTTATACCTCCCAATGAATGTTCCCCTCTGTGCATCGGATGAAGTGAGTTTTAGCCCATGAAAACTTATGCCCAAATAAATTTATTAGTCTCTAAGGTGCCACAAGTCTCTAAGGTGTTGTTTTTGCTGATACAGATTCACATGGCTACCACTCTTAAATCTGCTGTAGTGTTGGTGATCATAGGGCCTGGAGAGGCTGAATCGCCAGCAAAGCAGTGTGAAACAGAGCCAGCACAGTTGGGTGGTTAGAGAGGTGCAGCAGTTCTCATGGCTCCCATACTGCACCCCAGGGGTGACAACCCATCAGACTCACCCTCTGGAACCCAAATTTGGCCGCAAGGCACATATGATGCAAGAATAGGGCTAGGGACAGTAGGCCAAACAGGAGATCCAGATGTAGAAATTGTTTGGTTCCTTTACCAACATCTTCTCACCTGAGCAGCACACTGAAATAGCCCCAGGGCAACAGATCAGGCAAATAACATGGCTGTTCCCTCGTAAAATGTGGGATACCTTGTGAGATGAACTCCAGGACATTTTACCACGGGGAGAGGTGAAAGAATTACACATTGAGCAGAGAAGTCTTGATATTCTAGCTCTGACCCAGGATATCATAACCCGTTTCTGCATCCTTTTGCAAAAGATCAGCACGGTATTGAAATTTAATACTTCCCTGATGCAGAGAGTAGTTTAACTATTAGAACACTTAGTAGCTGTCAGATATATATTAAGCTTAACACCTCACAACGGCACACTGGCAAAAAACATTGATGCAGAATCCTGGGAGAAGAAAGCCTTTTACACTCCCTTTGTCTTGCATAAATTCACAATTAGTTAGTTTGGCCTCTGCAGGATGGCACTGATTCTTCCGAGGCTAATGGACTGGATATTAGAACTGCATGGGCAGTATGCAGCACCATGCTCTTACAATACATTGAAAATTGTTTTTGGTCCCATATCTTGTGGCAGCATTCCCACAGATTGTGCAAATGGCAGTACATTACACACAGAAAAGTCAGCTATCGTCATTTGCTACATTGATCAGTTTGCAAGACATAATTTGCCCTAAAAGTCTGAGCCCATTCTTGGCAAATCATTTCTTTTATCCCGGGAATGGTTCTCAGGCTGAAGTTCTCCAGGGTCCATTTTTTGCCTTTCCGACTGCTCACACAGAGTCCAGGGAATTGTACGGGAGTCCTGGCCAATTTGAAATTCCACAGGGATTGTACAGGGGAATCATAAAGGTCACTGTGCAGCACTCCGAGAGTCAGATGTGACATTCATATGCTGATTCTCAATACTCTGCCTTGCTGTTGTAGTAAAGAGATTTGCTCTGTCTGCTGCATGGGATTTTGGTCAGCTGCCTATTTCTGCGTAAAACTGAGTGGTAAGGGCTCAGGAAGGTTTCCAGGGTTCAAATCAAGAACCATTTGGGCAGGAATTCACCAGCAGGATGACTTGAATTGTTTAGTACTGTCATAAAAAACAAGGGTTTTCCCTGGAAAAATTGAAACTACAAATAGAATGGAAACAGTTTAGACAAATATTTGCATTTAAGTTCAATTTGTTTTCTCTTACTGTGTCCTTCTATCTTTCTCAGTAACTTTTTTTTTTGTGCTGTGTGGATTTTCCTGTGGTTTGCTCAAGTTTTCCAATTCAGCAACCTCAGTGCCCTTTTTGGAAGTGCACCAAAGCTTCTGCAGTGGGTATCTGTGTTACCAGAGGGTTCACAACAAGAATAGGCCACACACTGGCCAGATTCTGCTCTCACATTCTGCCTTCACTGGGTCACTCCACATTGACACTGGCTTCTATGAAAGCAAAATCAAACTCCCAATTTTCATTCTCACTCTCAGAATGCCACATGAACTGGGGGTTCCCTGAGACTCTCTCAGCACCCTAACAGAATAGTGCTCTCTGCAGCAGGACCCAAAGCCATGATTTTCACAGCCAGGACCAAAAGTTTAGCATTCAGAGTGAATCTGGTCCTCTTGAGATCAAAGGCAAAATTCCTAACTAAGCCAGAAGATTGCCCTAAATCGACACGTAGTGTCTTAAATAAATGCCCTGATTTACATCGGCCATGAGCCTCAAGTGACTTCATCTGGAGTCGTCCCGAGGCCTCTAAGTATGGATGATTTTGTTTAGACCAAAGAAGAACTGACAGGAGAGTTGCTTAAATCTCAAATTCACAGCTTTAAAACCTCAAAACAATTAGGATAACCATCTTTTTTTCCAAGGTGATTAGAGAGAGAGAGAGACCCTTCATCTCCGTTTCTGGAGAGGATGAGAAGCATTAGAGGTTGTCTTGCAAATGTTACCTGGGGAGGTCCAGGAACATACAGTCTGTGCGGTGGGTGTGGGCAGGACTGCGGGACATGCAGAATCCAGATCACAGTGGCACAGAGTCCTGAAACTATGCAACATGGGGAATGGACATCCTCCCTGATACACAGACCAAAGAGGCGTCATGAGGCCTCTTGGATCCGAGAGGTGTCTGAGACTTCTATAGGAAGTGGGCCACACTCTAACAGAGGGTCTCTGACACCATCTCCCATCCAGATCATACTTCCTTCCATGAGAAAGCCCACTACAGTTTTGTGGCAACATCAGCAATTGCCAACAGAGAAATCAGCCTCAGGAAGGGGTGTCTGGCTTTCTAACTGGCCGCAATACGTTAAAGCTTTGTGTATTTTTGAAGAAGAGTTACTCACACTAGCTCCTTTTTATCCCACCTCCTCTCTCCTTCCTGCTAGGTCTTTCCACCTCTCCTTCCCTGCACAGGTTGAGCTGCAGCCGGGGTTCCCTTTGCTCCAAAAAAGGCAGATAAGTCTCATGTCCCCCTTTTCCCCGGTGCAGGCAGACACTGAGTTTATCCTAGTCTGAGGAGATAGTTCTGTGAGCTGTCGCTGCGGTGTACTACACCTGATTTTGTTCCTGGGTGAGGGGTATCACTGTGTGGCAGGGATGGAAGTTCTGGGGTGGAGGATCTACATGGACAGGTGACCAGCACCAGGGGTTGTGTGGAAGGAAGAGAGGTGTACAGAGGCAGGCTGGCAGTGCAGGAGGCTGTGGGGGCAGGTAGGGGTGTACACAGAGAACTGAGCACTTCTCAGGGTTGTGGAGGCAGGCAGGGGCTGACTGGAGGTAGGGTCTGGCTTCAGGCAGAGCAAGGGGTGCGGGGCTGGCTGGAGACAGGGGTGTGTGGGGTGGGCTAGCTTCAGGCAGGGCAACAGGGGGTGCAGCATGAGTTGGCAGGGCTGGAGACAGAGGAGTGCAGGACTGGCTGGCTTCAGACAGCGAGGTGCGGCAGGGGTTGGCTGGAGACAGGGCAGGGGGTGTAGGAAAGAAGTGTTAGAGGAGAAATGACCCCCCAAAACCCCTGGCTGATCAGACCAGGCAGAGGGATAGGGGGTGGCTGAGTAGCCCACCCCCCTTTGGTATGTGGATAGTGGAAGAAGGTCCCTGCCCATGGGGACTGAATGCCTTCCAGGGAAAGGAGGCCCTTCAGTCCATTTGTGAGAGGTTTGAAGTAAGGGTAGCAGTATGGGAAACTGCCAGTAACCTTTCAAGTTTGGTGCTGTTTCAGCAGGGACTGTTGAAGTGTTGTAAATTAGTTAAGGTGGTTAAAAATTATTTAGCACAATAGGGTTTAGAGTCAGAAGCAGAGTTAACAGACACCTTTAGAGACAGGAGCACACTTCCCAGTTTATGGCTGCCTAACTACATCTTAGCTGACGGCCTTATCCTGTCACAGGAAGAGAAGGTCATTCCACAGACAGCGATCTTTGAGTCTTTCTTTTATACGTCTATAACTAGCTAAGTGATAAGAAAACACCTTATATGATGATGGGGATGGGTCTGTTCCAGAACGAGAGTAAACATATTCAGTTATTAGTTTCATTCTCTATTCAGCTCCCCAAAGTCAAGAGGGGTAACCGGTAGACCATTTATCTATGCCAAAGGTTACAAGCACTTCTACTAACTTGATCTACTTAATCATACAAGATACAGGCCTGTAGGTTCCTTGCATTATGGCCAAATATTATGAATAACTATTATGAATAACATATGCTGGAATTCAGCATAAACAATCCCCTCAAAATTTTATAATCAATCAAACCACTGGAAAAAAACCCCACACATTATGCAATACAGCAAGATAGCAAGTTGGCCTTATGGGCTACAGCGTCCCACATACTTTAGGGAACTGGGAGAACTGATGGGTTGGGTTTTAGTGACATTTAAAGAAATGTGTAACTTGTCAAATCATCATATAAATGATAAAATCTGAAATATGTAACTTTGGAGACACATTCTTTCTTCATAAGGTGAATGTAACATCACTGCACAAGATGGTTTCCTAGAGACTGGTATCATATAAAGGCTATTTCCTTTACTGTTTTATTATGGGCTTAGAGCAGTAAACCTGACATTCTTTAGTTGGCTTCTTGGACCCATTTCAGAACAAATGAAAGCTTGGTCAAGGAATTGACTATACAACTGATCAACAGCTAGTGTGAATCACTCCTTCCTCTCAGATTCAGTATTTAGACACAATGAAGGCATCGACAGAAATAATCCTCATGAGATAAAATGCCACTGAATTTTATGAACCTTCAGCATTAAAGAAATAAATGGAAAACTTTAGTTTTATTTTTCTCATTGTGCTCCAAAGAAAGATTCTGGAAATGGTAAATGCTATTTCAAAACTGCTACAATCCAGAGACACAAACCTATACAAAGCAGCAGAATTATTTCCCAAAAGCACTAAACTCATAGCTACATTTCAAATTGAGTTCAAAGAAGCCAAATGTTGATCAAGTAAATTATCAGAAAAATGGGTCAGACAAATCAAGTCTGAAGAGAAGTGCTTGAGAAGGGCAAAAAGACAGGGGAGTAGCTTGTTTTGTGGCAGATGATGGAGGAGATCAGAGCTGATACTGGATTCTCCAGGGAAGAATCTCCTCCTGAACAAGTGTACAAAGGTCCCTCCCTGAGGGCATGGCCAAATTACCTGCTGTATCTGCGGTTAGTGATCGATCTATCGGGGATCGATGTATCGCCTCTCTTCTAGATGCGATACCTCAATTCCCAAACATGCTCCCTGTCGACTCCAGAACTCCACCAGGGTGAGAGGCGGAAGCTGAGTTGACGGGGAAGCCGCGGCCATCAATCCCATGCCATGAAGTGGCGAAGTAATTCGATCTAAGATACATCAACTTCAGCTACGCTACTCTCCTGTAGCAGTCTGGGAGCTGACCTTGTTTGTGAAGACAAAGGCAAAAAAAGTATTGTGTACATTAGCTTTTTCCACATTATCTGTCGCTAGGTTGCCTTCCTCATTCAGTAAGGGGCCTACACTTTCCTTGACTTTCTTCTTGTTGCTAACATACCTGAAGAAACCTTTCTTGTTACTCTTAACATCTCTTGCTAGCTGCAACTCCAAGTGTGATTTGGCCTTCCTGATTTCATTCCTGCATGCCTGAGCAATATTTTTATACTCCTTCCTGACCAATCTTCCACTTCTTGTAAGTTTCTTTTTTGCGTTTAAGATCAGCAAGGATTTCACTGTTAAGTCAAGCTGGTCACCTGCCACATTTACTATTCTTCTCACACATTGGGATGTTTTTTTTCCTCAACTTCAATTAGTATTCTTTAAAATACAGCCAGCTCTCCTGGAATCCTTTCCTCTCATGTTATTTTCCCAGGGGATCCTGCCCATCAGCTCCTTGAGGGAATCAAAGTCTGCTTTTCTGAAGTCTTAAGATCCGTATTCTGCTGCTCTCCTTTCTTCTTTGTGTCAGGATCCTGAACTCAACCATCTCATGGTCACTGCCTCCCAGCTTCCCATGCACTTTTGCTTCCCCTACTAACTCTTCTCTGTTTGTCAGCAGTAGGTCAAGAGGAGCTCTGCCTCTATATGGTTCCTCCAGCACTTGGACCAGGAAATTGTCCCCTACACTTTCAAAAACTTCCTGGATTGTCTGGATTGTCTTCCAAGGGGGTTCTGGGATCTAACCCCTCACAAGAACAATGAACAAAAAAATGGGAAAGGTTCACGAAAACAAGAAACCCTGCTTTGTGGACACAGGGACATCACAAAGAGCCCTCTCTGGGACACAAGGAAAGTTCATAGTCCGTTCCACTCCAAAATCAGCTGTGCAAAGCAGTAAGTTAAGACCATAACCTGGTCTCCTACCTTGAAGGAACGTTCTCTGGCATGTCTGTCATACCAGGCCTTTTGCTCTTCCTGAGCATCCTTTAGGTTCTCTTTAAAAAGGGCTAAGGAGTGTTGGAGGGTGCTTTGTAGGCTGCTTACAAAGTCCAGAATGTAGTTCCTGGAGAAGGCATAAACCCCTCCCATTGCTGCTTCACCAACTGTAATGGCCCCTCAACCTCGTGACCATACAGAAGTTCAAATGGTGAAAACCCTAAACTGGGATGTGGTACAGCCCTGTAGGCAAACAGCAACTGCTGTAACACTAGGTCCCAATTATTGGAGTATTCGTTGATGAATTTACGTATAATGGCCCCCAAAATTCCATTAAACCTTTCCACCAGGCCATTGGTTTGATGGTGGTACGGGGTGGCAACCAAGTGGTTCACCCCATGCGTTTCCCACAGTTTTTGCATGGTCCCTGCCAGGAAATTAGATCCTGAATCTGTAAGGATGTCGGAGGGCCAACCTACCCTGGCAAAAATGTCTGTTAGGGCCAGGCACACAGTGTTAGCCCTGGTGTTGCCTAGAGCTACAGCTTCCGGCCATCGGGTAGCAAAGTCCACGAAAGTCAGTACGTACTGCTTTCCTCTGGGCGTCTTTTTTCGGAAAGGACCCAGAATATCCACAGCTACTCACTGAAATGGGACCTCAATTATGGGGAGTGGCTGGAGAGGGGCCTTGACCTGGTCTTGGGATTTTCCCACTCTTTGGCATACCTCACAAGACCGAACATACTTGGCAACTTCCTTGCCCATCCCCTCCCAGTAGAAGGACTTCCCCAACCGGTCCTTGGTTCTGTTCACCCCAGCATGGCCACTGGGATGATCATGGGCTAAGCTTAAGAGCTTCCCCCAGTACTTAGTTGGAACCACCAACTGTTTTTGCGGCTGCCATTCTTCCCGGTGTCCACCAGAAAGAATCTCCTTGTATAAAAGTCCTTGGTCTATAACAAACCGGGATCGATTAGAAGAACTGAGAGGTGATGGGGTGCTTCGTGCCGCTGCCCAAGCTTTCTGAAGTCTGTCATCTGCTTCCTGCTCAGTCTGGAACTGTTCCCTTGAGGCTGGGGTCACCAATTCTTCCTCAGACTGTGGACTTGGGCTTGGTCCCTCTGGAAGCGATGTAGGTGATGGGGTTGTTTCCGGTGCTGGTGAACCGCTCTCCGCTGGTGCACCTGAGGGTATTTCAGGCTCTGGCTGAGCCTTTTGGGTATGGCTGTCTGTTGCTTCTGCCAGTTTTGGCTCGCTGGCGCCCTCTGGCGTTGAGTTTGAAGATGTGGTTGCACTTGCTGGTGCTGGTTGCTGTTCCAGTTCCGGGCCTGGGACTGGAGGTGCTGTGGCTGCTTCAGTGGTTGGCATGGAATCCGGGTCCACTACCTCTGTCTGAGTCTCTGGTAACACAGACGGGGCGTCTGTGGACGGCTCAGGAACAGGAATTTGTCAGGAAGCTTGCCTGGTTTGGCTACGTGTAACCATTCCCACTCGCTTGGCCCGCTTCACCTGGTTGGCCAAGTCTTCCCCCAGTAGCATGGGGATAGTATAATTGTCATAGACTGCAAAAGTCCACATTCCTGACCAGCCTTTGTACTGGACAGGCAGTTCAGCTGTAGGCAAGTCTACAGCTTGTGACATGAAGGGGTAAATTGTCACTTGGGCCTTTGGGTTGATGAATTTGGGGTCTACGAAGGATTGGTGGATAGCTGACACTTGTGCCCCCGTGTCTCTCCACGCAGTAACCTTCTTTCCGCCCACTCTCAAATTTTCCCTTCGCTCCAAGGGTATTTGAGAGGCATCTGGGCCTGGGGATCTTTGGTGTGATGGTGGTGTAATGAACTACACTCGGATGGCGTTCTTTGGATAGTTGGCCTTGCTATGTCCCAGTTCATTACACTTAAAGCATCTTCCATCTGATGGGACACTGGGTCGAGGTGAGTTACTGGAGACTGATGAGGTGTAAGAATAGCGCATCTGTGGCTTTACTTGGGTTGTATGTGGGGTCTTTGGCTGTCCTCGGTTGTAGGGTTTATGGTCGGTGTGCCCCCTGGGATATTCGTTCCCCTCGACCGTAGCTTTCTTGCTTTCTGCCACTTCCATCCATCTGGCTTTAATCTCCCCTGCCTCGGCGAGATTTTTCGGTTTTCCATCTTGTATGTACCGTGTGATGTCCTCAGGAACACCATCCAAGAACTGCTCCATTTGTATGAGGAGGTGCAGTTCTTCCACGGATTTAACATTGTGTCCCGATATCCAGGCCTCATAATTTTTCCCAACATAGTAGGTGTGTTTGGGAAAGGACACATCTGGTTTCCACTTTTGGGTTCTGAAGCGTCGACGGGCATGATCTGGGGTTATCCCCATTCTGTATCTGGCCTTGGTTTGAAAAAGTTTATAGTCATTCATTTGCTGCTTAGGCATTTCAGCTGCCACGTCTGCTAAAGGTCCACTGAGCTGTGGCCTCAATTCTACCATGTACTGGTCTTCAGGAATGCTGTACCCAAGACAGGCTCTTTCAAAATTTTCAAGAAGGCCTCGGTGTCATCACCTGCCTTGTAGGTGGGAAATTTTCTGTGATGTGGAACCATAATTGGCGAAGGATTGTTAGGATTGGCTGGTGCATGCAGCCCAGCTTGCGCTAAGTCCAGTTCATGTTTTCTCTGTTTTTCCTTCTCTTCACTTTCTTTTTGTTGTTTTTCCATTTCTCGGCGGTAGGCTACCTCTTCTTCTGCTTGTTTCATTTTGTGAGCCATTTCTTCTTCTTGTAGTTTTCTGTGGTGGGCTGCATTTTTGGCTTCTTCTTGTTTTTGTAGCCTTTCCATCTTCTGTTTGTGAGTTGCCTCATCTCTGGCCATCTGTGTTCTGAGCAGTTCTATCTGTTTTTCCATTGCTTCGAGCTGTACTGCGTCTGGTTTTCGTGACATCCTGTTTTCTTGTGTTGGGGTGCCCTCCGGTGTTTGTTGTTTGAACTGCAGGTTCTCTGTTGCCTCCTGGGGTCTGCCTAGCAACAGTGCCTTTTTCCCTTTCTTCCTCTAGCTAATTTTTTCAATATAAAGTAAACCAGAAAAACCACTTTATTTGCATGTGTATAGTGCTGGTATTTGCCTCCTAATGGGAGTGCTATTCATAGACTTATAGACTCTAGGACTGGAAGGGACCTCGAGAGGTCATCGAGTCCAGTCCCCTGCCCTCATGGCAGGACCAAATACTGTCTAGACCATCCCCAATAGACATTTATCTAACCTATCTTAAATATCTCCAGAGATGGAGATTCCACAACTTCCCTAGGCAATCTATTCCAGTGTTTAACTACCCTGACAGTTAGGAACTTTTTCCTAATGTCCAACCTAAATCTCCCTTGCTGCAGTTTAAGCCCATTGCTTCTTGTTCTATCATTGGAGGCTAAGGTGAACAAGTTTTCTCCCTCCTCCTGATGACACCCTTTGAGATACCTGAAAACTGCTATCATGTCCCCTCTCAGTCTTCTCATTTCCAAACTAAACAAACCCAATTCCTTCAGCCTTCCTTCATAGGTCATGTTCTCAAGACCTTTAATCATTCTTGTTGCTCTTCTCTGGACCCTCTCCAATTCCTCCACATCTTTCTTGAAATGCGGTGCCCAGAACTGGACACAACACTCCAGTTGAGGCCTAACCAGCGCAGAGTAAAGCGGAAGAATGACTTCTCGTGTCTTGTTTACAACACACCTGTTAATGCATCCCAGAATCATGTTTGCTTTTTTTGCAACAGTATCACACTGTTGACTCATATTAAGCTTGTGGTCTACTATGACCCCTAGATCTCTTTCTGCCATACTCCTTCCTAGACAGTCTCTTCCCATTCTGTATGTGTGAAATGGATTGTTCCTTCCTAGGTGGAGCACTTTGCATTTATCTTTATTGAACTTCATCCTGTTTACCTCAGACCATTTCTCCAATTTGTCCAGATCATTTTGAATTTTGACCCTGTCCTCCAAAGCAGTTGCAATCCCTCCCAGTTTGGTATCGTCAGCAAACTTAATAAGCGTACTCTCTATGCCAACATCTAAATCGTTGATGAAGTTATTGAACAGAACCGGTCCCAAAACAGTCCCCTGCGGAACCCCACTTGTTATACCTTTCCAGCAGGATTGGGAGCCATTAACAACTACTCTCTGAGTACGGTTATCCAGCCAGTTATGCACCCACCGTATAGTAGCCCCATCTAAATTGTACTTTCCTAGTTTATCTATAGGAATATCATGCGACAAAAGACCCTTAATAGTCTCTTAATGGTTCCTTGCTTAATATGCAATCCAAAAACTGCCAGAGAGAGCAGAAAAAAAATATCTCTGGTTCCTTTTAAAACCAAACTGTTCCTCTCTGCTAAAAAGCCCCTAGCAGAGAAAAGAAAAATACAATATTCCTACTGGCTTTTGGATTCTATCTTTCCCACAACGCTGCACACCATATCATAAACCTAGTCCCAGATTTGGACCTTAGCGTCCAAAATATGGGGGTTAGCATGAAAACCTCCAAGCTTAATTACCAGCTTGGACCTGGTAAAGCTGTCACCACCCAAAAAATTAGAGTGTTTTGGGGCACTTTGGTCCCCCAAAAACCCTTCCCTGGGGACCTCAAGACCCAAATCCTTTGAGTCTCACAACAAAGGGAAATAAACCTTTTCCCTTCCCCCCTCCAGGTGTTCCTGGAGAGAAACACAGAAGTAAGCTCCGTGAATCTAAACAGAGGGACTCCACCCTCCCTGTTCCCAGTCCTGGAAAACAGAATTACTTCCCTCTTCACCCAGAGGGAATGCAAAGTCAGGCTAGTAAATCTAACACACACAGATTTCCCCCTGACTTCTTCCTCCCACCAATTCCCTGGTGAGTACAGACTCAATTCCCTGGAGTTCCTCACGAAAGAAAAACTCCAACAGGTCTTAAAAGAAAGCTTTATACAAAAAGAAAGAAAAAATACATAAAAATGGTCTCTCTGTATTAAGGTGACAAATACAGGGTCAATTGCTTAAAAGAATATTGAATAAACAGCCTTATTCAAAAAGAATACAATTCAAAGCACTCCAGCAACTATAGACATGTAAATACAAAACAACAAACCATCTTTGTACTCACAACTTGGAAACAGAAGATTAGAAAGCAGGAAATAGAAAAATTCACTCCTCATAGCCGAGAGAGTACAGGCAGAAGACCCAAGAACAAAGGACTCACACACAAAAAACCCTCCACCCAGATATGAAACAGTCTTGTTTCCTGATCGGTCCTCTGGTCAGGTGTTTCAGATTACTTCTTTCCAGGTGTAAGAGACATTAACCCTTAGCTATCTGTTTATGACAAACCCCTCACAAGAACAATGAACAAAAAAATGGGAAAGGTTCACGAGAACAAGAAACCCTGCTTTGTGGACACAGGGACATCACAAAAACCCCTCTCTGGGACACAAGGAAAGTTCATAGTCTGTTCCACTCCAAAATCAACTGTGCAAAGCAGTAAGTTGTTTTTACTCAAAAATGCCGTAGTAGTTAAATATCGCAGTCCAGTTATCAAAAACACACGGTTTCACAACTCTCACCAGTAAGCTCTAGTAGAATGTCCTCAATTCCTACAGCAGTTTTCCTGTATAAGGACTTTCCAGTAGAAACATTAGGTTTATCCTCCAGGTTTTGTGACAGATTCAACATAGAAAAATCAGGTACATTTTGCTCACCGAATCACTGTACATATGACAAAGAACTTCGGCGTTGCTGATTCTTTCTTTTTCTCTTTGGTTATCTGAAAGTGTAGCTTCTGTTTGTAAAATTGAAAACAACCATGACCACACAGGGACTAATGGAAAACTACTGTGCCTCAAAATGTTTCAGTTTCTAATGGTAGATTCTGGTCAGGTCTACACTCAGCTGGGATCGATGTTCTGAGATCGATCCACCGGTGGTTGATTTAGGGGTCTAGTAAAGAGAAGAGTAAGATAAGTCAATGGGAGATTTTCTCCTGTCAACCCTCCCTCCCCCTCCCACAGTGTAGACCCTGCAGTAACTTTACCCAAGGTACATCGACTCCAGCTACCTTATTCCTGTAGCTGGAATTGCGTAGAGTAGGTTCACTTACCGTGTTAGTGTAGACATAGTCTAAGCGTCACAGAAAGGCTGAGTAACAGGGTGTGTGGGGATGGAGGCTGATGAGTGACAATGAAAGAGGCCAAGTGAGGCTCAGAGAGAGGTAACTCAGCTATGGAAAGAGCCGGGCTGAGTGATGGAGTGATAATATATTGTGTGGGAGGAACTTCTCAGACTGTGAACTTCCACAATGCTGAGCTCAACCAAATTGGGACAGGGCACCCGTGATTAACGAGGAGATATGCTTTCCCCCTCTTGTAATAGAGGTTTCAAGTGAGTTGCTCCAGGCAATCACCTTCTGCAGCAGGTGTATTTGCTAATTTTGTCACGAAGCTCTTTGGTTCTGATTCCATAAATGATCGGGTTGAGCATGGGAAGGATGAGGAGTTAGAGGTCAGCCAAGATGATGTGAACATGGGGAGCAATGCCTTGACCAAGCCTGTATGTGAAAATGGAGAAAAGGCCAGGGGTATAATATGTCAGCATCACACAGATGTGGGTTGTGCAAGTGTTGAAAGCTTTCTGTTGGGTATTCTTAGAGGAGATTCTGAGGACGGCCTTGATGATCAGACCGTAGGACAGGGCAATGAGCGTCAGGTCAAACCCCATAACTACAAACATTAGCATCAAGCTATATATCCTAATGACTGTAATGTCCCCACATGCAATCTTGACCACAGCTATGTACTCGCATTGCGTGTGGAGGATAATGTGGTTGGCACAGAATGGCTGCCTGCTCAGGACCAGGGGCAGAGGCAGAATGAAGAGAACAGCTCTTATCAGACCTACAAGCCCGAGCTTAGCTATTCATGCATTGCTGCGGATGGTGGCATATCTCAGAGGGTTACATATGGCAACATAGCGATCAAAAGCCATTGTCACGAGGGTGGCTGAGTGCATAACAGAAACTGTGTGAAGGAAGAACATCTGAGTGAGGCAGCCAGCCACAGTAATGCCTTTTAAATTGAACCAAAATATGCCCAGTGCCTTTGGCATGACGAAGGTAGGTGTGGCGATGTCTGTGAGCGCCAGCATGCAGAGCAGCAGGTACATCGGCTTGTGCAGGGTCTGCTCCTTACCTACAACACACAGAAGAGTGAAATTTCCCAACAGGCTTATAATGTAGAATGTAGAGAAAGGGATAGAAATCCAGATGTGGGCAGCTCCAGGCTGGGGATGCCCATTAGAATGAACATTGAAGGGTCAGAGGGGGTGAAGCTGAAAGCTGCCATGAAGTGGTTGATGTGTTGATATGACTCAGAAATATTCAATATGCCTATCAAGGGAGAGAAGTACAGCGAGGGGTTTACACACTTTATAACAAATAGTACAGTAAATATTTTATAGCTATTAACATCTAGGAGTCTTCTTGAGTGGGGAGGGAAGAACCACCAATGATGTCACTCCCTGCTTCATATAACTTAAGCATCTGGCGGGAACCATGTGTTTCACAACTTGTTTTCCAGATTAGTTTGTGGGAAAATTACAGATGGAGCCCAGAGTTCTTTGGCCTGGTGACATGCCCTTGTAAAGTCATAGCATTCGTTATGTATAGGCTGTCTGAAGCATTCTCAGACAGCCTCATCTGGTGGGAGATAAGTTTCTCTTAATGCCTATTGTTTCCTCCAATGACTCATTGCTCTGAATAGGCCCATCCCAACTGGCTATCTAGACTGAAATCATACTGCCTAGTGGTCCTTACCCAGTTGTAACTGCATTTGAAATATAGATAAGTAGTCAATATTCATAAGTGCAGACAAAAATCATACATGCATAAGAATCAGATAATGACCCCTCTTGCATAAAATGTGTCATAATTATACTATAATTATGCTATAATCATGTAATCGTATTATAATATCACTATGATCAATATGGGGTACATTGTCACAAAATATCAGTGGTTATTTCTAGCAATGAAATGCCTGAAGCTACATGACAACAACAACTGGGAACAAATCTGAGTAAAGGTTCTGTCACCCAAGCTGCAGTTTTGTGGCTTGCCAGAGCAAAGAGACTCTGAAGCTCCCCAAATACACTCTATACCAGGAAAAGTCCCAAACCTGGCCTTGGATCAACAATCCTACAGAAAAAAAATTATTTCAGCAGCACTACCCACCTGTCCATCAACATGCCGCTCTGCAACCCTGTGACGTTCCCCTCTTCTGTCATCTGGACCGGTGATCTGCTAGGTCACTCCAAGCCTTGACTCTTGGAGCCAGACTGACCCTGCTCTGCAGCGAGAACCCCCCACTCCTGGGCTGTTCACGCACAGCCTCTGCCATGTAAACTGTCCCTTGGATCGTGCAAGTGAATGACATTAGCCAATATCTTCAGTCTCAGACACAACCCTAGGAATCTTTGTCTTGCAGTGTCCAGTTATGCCCACAGGATACTGCAAGCTTATATGAGTTCATCAATTTAACAAAGAAATTGATGTCATAACTTTAGTCCCAGATTTGGACCTTAGCGTCCAAAATATGGGGGTTAGCATGAAAACCTCCAAGCTTAGTTACCAGCTTGGACCTGGTACTTGCTGCCACCACCCAAAAAATTAGAGTGTTTTGGGGCACTCTGGTCCCCCTGAAAAACCTTCCCTGGGGACCCCAAGACCCAAATCCCTTGAATCTCACAACAAAGGGAAATAATCCTTTTTTCCCTTCCCCCCTCCAGGTGCTCCTAGAGAGATACACAGACACAAGCTCTGGGAATCCAAACAGAGTGACTCCCCCTCTCCGTTCCCAGTCCTGGAAACAAAAGCACTTTCCTCTTCACCCAGAGGAATGCAAAATCAGGCTAGCAAATCCAACACACACAGATCTCCCCCCTGATTTCTTCCTCCCACCAATTCCCTGGTGAGTACAGACTCAATTTCCCTGAAGTAAAGAAAAACTCCAACAGGTCTTAAAAGAAAGCTTTATATAAAAAAGAAAGAAAAATACATACAAATGGTCTCTCTGTATTAAGGTGACACATACAGGGTTAATTGCTTAAAAGAAATATGAATCAACAGCCTTATTCACAAAGAATACAAATCAAAGCACTCCAGCACTTATATTCATGCAAATACCAAAGAAAAGAAACCATATAACTTACTATCTGATCTCTTTGTCCTTACACTTAGAAACAGAAGATTAGAAAGTAAAACTACTTCTCCAAAGCTCAGAGAAAGCAGGCAGACAGAAAAACAAAGACCTTAGACACAAAATTCCCTCCACCCAAAGTTGAAAAAATCCGGTTTCCTGATTGATCCTCTGGTCAGGTGCTTCAGGTGAAAGAGACATTAACCCTTAGCTATCTGTTTATGACACGCCTCCCAAATTGCAGACAGTGGGGAAGCTCACTGGCGGCGATTTCCTTCTAGAACTTTAAAATAAACAGATTACTACAACACATGCACCTTTACATATACTACTAAGTATATAACTAACAGACTTCTACAGTTTAAGAACACTTTTTAACTACTGAATTCTGGGAAACTCTCACGGGAGAGTGCATCAGCTACTTTGTTAGAAGCTCCTGTGATGTGTTGAATTTCAAAATCAAAATCTTGGAGAGCTAAACTCCAACGAAGAAGTTTCTTGTTGTTCCCCTTGGCAGTATGAAGCCACTTTAGTGCAGCATGGTCAGTTTGTAGTTGGAACCGCCGTCCCCAAACATATGGGCGTAGCTTTTCCAGGGCGTACACAATGGCATAGCATTCCTTTTTACTGACTGACCAGTGACTTTCCCTCTCAGACAGTTTTTTGCTGAGAAACACGACAGGATGGAAGTTGTGATCTGTTGCTTCCTGCATGAGCACTGCTCCTATACCACGCTCAGATGCATCCGTGGTTACTAGGAATGGCTTGTCAAAGTCTGGGGCCCTGAGCACAGGGTCAGACATGAGCGTTGCCTTAAATTGTGTAAAGGCCTCTTGACACTCATCAGTCCACTTAACTGCATTTGGCTGGGTCTTTTTGGTCAGGTCGGTCAGTGGGGCAGCGATTTGGCTGTAGTGTGGTACAAATCGCCTGTAGTATCCGGCCAAGCCTAAGAAGGATTGGACCTGTTTCTTTGACCTTGGGACAGGCCACTTTTGGATAGCAACCACCTTGGCCTGTAGGGGGTTTATGGTTCCTCGACCCACCTGGTGCCCCAGGTAAGTCACTCTGTTTTGGTGGTGTTTGACACTTTTTGGCCTTAACAGTTAGTCCGGCCTGCCTGATGCGCTCAAAGACCTTTTCCAGGTGTAGTAGGTGTTCGGGCCAGGAGTCTGAAAAAATGGTCACATCATCAAGGTAGGCAACTGCAAATTCTCCCAGTCCTGCTAGTAGACCATCTACCAGCCTCTGGAAGATGGCGGGTGCATTTCGAAGGCCGAAAGGAAGGACATTGAATTCATACACCCCCGCATGGGTGACGAATGCTGACCTCTCCTTGGCAGGTTCATTTAGCGGTACTTGCCAGTACCCCTTGTTTAAGTCTATTGTAGAGATGAACTGGGCACGTCCCAACTTCTCCAATAGCTCATCGGTGCGTGGCATTGGATAGTTGTCAGGACGAGTTACCGCATTTAGCTTATGGTAGTCCACGCAAAAGCGTATTTCCCGATCTGGTTTGGGTACCAGAACCACTGGAGATGCCCATGCACTGGTAGATGAGCGGATTATACCCATCTGTAGCATGTTTTGGATCTCCCGTTCTATAGCAGCTTGGGCATGAGGAGACACCCGGTAGTGTGGGGTTCTGATTGGGTGAGCATTACCTGTGTCAATGGAGTGGTATGCCCGTTCAGTCCGTCCTGGGGTGGCTGAGAACAATGGGGCGAAGCTAGTGCACAGCTCCTTGATTTGTCGCCGCTGCAGACGTTCCAGGGTGGTTGAGAGGTTCACCTCTTCCACGCCACCGTCTTTTTTCCCGTCGTAGTAGACACCGTCAGGCCACTCAGCCTCATCTCCCTGGACTGTAAACTGACAAACCTGTAGGTCTCTGGAATAAAAAGGCTTGAGAGAATTAACATGGTACACTTTAGGCTTTAGTGAGGAATTGGGAAATGCTATGAGGTAGTTTACAGTTCCCAGGCGCTCTTGGACCGTGAATGGCCCTTCCCATGATGCTTCCATCTTATGGGCCTGTTGCGCCTTCAAGACCATAACCTGGTCTCCTACCTTGAAGGAACGTTCTCTGGCATGTCTGTCATACCAGGCCTTTTGCTCTTCTTGAGCATCCTTTAGGTTCTCTCTAGCAAGGGCTAAAGAGTGTTGGAGGGTGCTTTGTAGGTTGCTTACAAAGTCCAGAATGTTAGTTCCTGGAGAAGGCATAAAACCCTCCCATTGCTGCTTCACCAACTGTAATGGTCCCTTAACCTCGTGACCATACACAAGTTCAAAGGGTGAAAACCCTAAACTGGGATGCGGTACAGCCCTGTAGGCAAACAGCAACTGCTGCAACACTAGGTCCCAATTATTGGAGAATTCATTGAAGAATTTTCGTATCATGGCCCCCAAAGTTCCATTGAACCTTTCCACCAGGCCATTGGTTTGATGGTGGTATGGGGTGGCAACCAAGTGATTCACCCCATGAGTTTCCCACAGTTTTTCCATGGTCCCTGCCAGGAAATTAGACCCTGAATCTGTAAGGATGTCGGAGGGCCAACCTACCCTGGCAAAGATGTCTGTTAGGGCCAGGCACACAGTGTTAGCCCTGGTGTTGCCTAGAGCTACTGCTTCCGGCCATCGGGTAGCAAAGTCCACAAAAGTCAGTACGTACTGCTTTCCTCTGGGTGTCTTTTTTGGGAAAGGACCCAGAATATCCACAGCTACTCGCTGAAATGGGACCTCAATTATGGGGAGTGGCTGGAGAGGGGCCTTGACCTGGTCTTGAGGCTTTCCCACTCTTTGGCATACCTCACAAGACCGGATATAGTTGGCAACGTCCTTGCCCATCCCCTCCCAGTGGAAGGACTTCCCCAACCGGTCTTTGGTTCTGTTCACCCCAGCATGGCCACTGGGATGATCATGGGCTAAGCTTAAGAGCTTCCCCCGGTACTTAGTTGGAACCACCAACTGTTTTTGCGGCTGCCATTCTTCCCGGTGTCCACCAGAAAGAATTTCCTTGTATAAAAGTCCTTGGTCTATAACAAACCGGGTTCAATTAGAAAAGCTGAGAGGCGGTGGGGTGCTCCGTGCCGCCTCCCAAGCTTTCTGAAGGCTGTCATCTGCTTCCTGCTCAGTCTGGAACTGTTCCCTTGAGGTTGGGGTCACCAGTTCTTCCTCAGACTGGGGACTTGGGCTTGGTCCCCCTGGAAGCGATGTAGATGAGGGGGTTGTTTCCGTTGCTGGTGAACCGCTCTCCGCTGGTGCACCTGAGGGTATTTCAGGCTCTGGCTGAGCCTTTTGGGTATGGCTGTCTGTTGCTTCCGCCAGTTTTGGCTCCCTGGCGCTCTCTGGCTTTGAGTTTGAAGATGTGGTTGCACTTGCTGGTGCTGGTTGCTGTTCCAGTTCCGGGCCGGGGACTGGAGGTGTTGTGGCTGTTTCAGTGGTTGGCATGGAATCCGGGTCCACTACCTCTGTCTGAGTCTCTGGTAACACAGACGGGGCCTCTGTGGACGGCTCAGGAACAGGAATGGGTCTGGAAGCTTGCCTGGTTTGGCTACGTGTAACCATTCCCACTCTCTTGGCCTGCTTCACCTGGTTGGCCAAGTCTTCCCCCAGTAGCATGGGGATAGGATAATTGTCATAGACTGCAAACGTCCACATTCCTGACCAGCCTTTGTACTGGACAGGCAGTTGAGCTGTAGGCAAGTCTACAGCTTGTGACATGAAGGGGTAAATTGTAACTTTGGCCTTTGGGTTGATGAATTTGGGGTCTACGAAGGATTGGTGGATAGCTGACACTTGTGCCCCCGTGTCTCTCCACGCAGTAACCTTCTTTCCGCCCACTCTCAAAATTTCCCTTCGCTCCAAGGGTATTTGAGAGGCATCCGGGCCTGGGGATCTTTGGTGTGATGGTGGTGTAATGAATTGCACTCGCATGGTGTTCTTGGGACAGTTGGCCTTGATATGTCCCAGTTCATTACACTTAAAGCATCTTCCATCTGATGGGTCACTGGGCCGAGGTGAGTTACTGGAGACTGGTGAGGTGGAAGAGTAGGGTGTCTGTGGCTTTACTTGGGTTGTATGTGGGGTCTTTGGCTGTCCTCGGTTGTAGGGTTTATGGTCGGTGTGCCCTCTGGGGTATTCGTTCCCCTTGACAGTAGCTTTCTTGCTTTCTGCTACTTCCATCCATCTGGCTCCAATCTCCCCCGCCTCAGTGAGATCTTTGGGTTTTCCATCTTGTATGTACCGTGTGATGTCTTCAGGAACTCCATCCAAGAACTGCTCCATTTGTATGAGGAGGTGCAGTTCTTCCAAGGTTTTAACATTGTGTCCTGATATCCAGGCCTCATAATTTTTTGCAACGTAGTAGGCGTGTTTGGGAAATGACACATCTAGTTTCCACTTTTGAGTTCTGAAGCGCCGACGGGCATGATGCGGGGTGATCCCCATTCTGTATCTGGCCTTGGTTTGAAAAAGTTTATAGTCGTTCATTTGCTGCTTAGGCATTTCAGCTGCCACCTCTGCTAAAGGTCCACTGAGCTGTGGCCTCAATTCTACCATGTACTGGTGTTCAGGGATGCTGTACCCTAGACAGGCTCTTTCAAAATTTTCCAAGAAGGCCTCGGTGTCATCACCTGCCTTGTAGGTGGGAAATTTCCTGTGCTGTGGAGCAATAATTGGCGCCGGGTTGTTAGGGTTGGCTGGCACATGCAGCCCAGCTTTTGCCAAGTCCAGTTCATGTTTTCTCTGTTTTTCCTTCTCTTCATTTTCTTTTTGTTGTTTTTCCATTTCTTTTTGTTGTTTTTCCATGTCTCGGCGGTGGGCCGCCTCTTCTTCTTCTAGTTTTCTTTTGTGTGCTGCCTGTTTGATTTGTTCTTCTCTTTCTTTCATCTCCATCTCTTTTTGTTTTATTTCCAGTTGTCGCCTGTGTTCAGCTTCTTTGATTTGTTCTTCGGCCTCAATTTTTGCCTTAGAAGTCATGGTTCCTGTTTTCTTGGGTTGGGGTGCCCTCCGGTGTTTATCTTCTGCACTGCAGGCTCTGTTGCCTCCTAGAGTCTGCCTAGCAACAGTGCCTTTAGCTAATCTTCAATGTTAAGTAAACCTGAAAAACCACTTTATTTGCATGTATATAGTGTTGGTAATGACTCTCAATGGGAGTGCTATTGCATGACAAAAGACCTGTAACAGCTCCTTAATGGCTTCTTGCTTAATATGCAAGCCACACTGCCAGAGAGAGCAGAAAAAAAATTCTCTCTGGTTTCTTTGAAAACCAAACCCTCTCTGCTAAAAAGTCCCTAGCAGAGAAAAGAAAAATATAATATTCCTACTGGCTTCTGGATTCTATCCCACCACTGCACACCATGTCATAACTTTAGTCCCAGATTTGGACCTTAGCGTCCAAAATATGGGGGTTAGCATGAAAACCTCCAAGCTTAGT
Organism: Gopherus flavomarginatus; assembly: GCF_025201925.1. Classification (NCBI taxonomy): domain Eukaryota; kingdom Metazoa; phylum Chordata; order Testudines; family Testudinidae; genus Gopherus; species Gopherus flavomarginatus. Next base: position 370,053,070 of record NC_066617.1, on the reverse strand, counting down.
TACCAGCTTGGACCTGGTACTTGCTGCCACCACCCAAAAAATTAGAGTGTTTTGGGGCACTCTGGTCCCCCAAAAAACCTTCCCTGGGGACCCCAAGACCCAAATCCCTTGAGTCTCACAACAAAGGGAAATAATCCTTTTTCCCTTCCCCCCTCCAGGTGCTCCTGGAGAGATACACAGACACAAGCTCTGGGAATCCAAACAGAGTGACTCCCCCTCTCCGTTCCCAGTCCTGGAAACAAAAGCACTTTCCTCTTCACCCAGAGGGAATGCAAAATCAGGCTAGCAAATCCAACACACACAGATCTCCCCCTGATTTCTTCCTCCCACCAATTCCCTGGTGAGTACAGACTCAATTTCCCTGAAGTAAAGAAAAACTCCAACAGGTCTTAAAAGAAAGCTTTATATAAAAAAGAAAGAAAAATACATACAAATGGTCTCTCTGTATTAAGGTGACACATACAGGGTTAATTGCTTAAAAGAAATATGAATCAACAGCCTTATTCACAAAGAATACAAATCAAAGCACTCCAGCACTTATATTCATGCAAATACCAAAGAAAAGAAACCATATAACTTACTATCTGATCTCTTTGTCCTTACACTTAGAAACAGAAGATTAGAAAGTAAAACTACTTCTCCAAAGCTCAGAGAAAGCAGGCAGACAGAAAAACAAAGACCTTAGACACAAAATTCCCTCCACCCAAAGTTGAAAAAATCCAGTTTCCTGATTGATCCTCTGGTCAGGTGCTTCAGGTGAAAGAGACATTAACCCTTAGCTATCTGTTTATGACAGCACCAGGCTTGTTATCCCCAGGGGAGTCTCTTACACACTTCAAACCAAACACACTGCTTCAGGTAGAATAAACAGCACATTTGTTAACTACAAAGACAGATGTTAAGTGATGTTAAGTGACAGGCAAAATGTCAGAGTGGTTACCGAAATTAAAAAAAAATATGCAGTCTAAACTCTCAACCCTATTAGACTGGGCAACATCGAGATGAAGCTGTTTTTCTCACCCCACTGGATATTGCAGTCCTTAATATGTAGGTTGGTTTCTTAAACCTGGGGCAATCTCCCTGTTGGAGTCTTGTTTTCTTCTCAATGTCTTCAGTGCTAGCAGCGAAGTTTGGGGCAGGAGAAGGGCCCAGTATGTGTCCACTCTGTCTGTTTTATACCCTCAGTCCATGTGCTTCAGGAGCACACTTCGAGGCATGTCTGGGGGGCATTGCTGATTCTCTCCAAGCAAAGTTTAGCAATTCCCTTTGTGGTGCCTCAGGCAGGTGAGTCATTGCATTGGAGCTCCCTTGCTGGACAATGACTGTTGATGGGTTGTTTGACACCCTGCCTGGGTGTTGGTTCCTTTCCCTGCTGTTGCCTCAGGGTGGGGGCTAGTATCTAGCTGATTCCCCAACTTACAGCATGTTTTAGTGACCACCGTACAACAGAATTCTCATTGCCCCATATACATTAATCATACATATATGGATAAAGACATGACTTTCAGCAGATCATAACGTTTCCCTTGATACTGTACAAGGTATGCTTTATATGTAAGATCTTGATTATCTGAAAATGAGGAATATGGGGGTTACAGTACACTCCCCCAAGCTGTAGACTGTCACAGCACTCAAAAAGCCTCAGTGCTACTCAGCTGTCACTGCACATCCCCTGCCTGCCTCCACAACCCTCAGCAGTGCCTAATTTTCTGTTTAAACCCTCCACCTGCCCCCACAGCCTCCAGCACGGCCAGCCTGTCTCTGTACACCCCTCTTCTTTCCACACAACCCTTGGTGCTGGTCACCTGTCCATGTAGATCCCCCACCTCCAGAACTTCTATCCCAGTCACACAGTGATACTCCTCACCAAGGACCAAAAGCAGGTGCCATGCACCACAGCAACAGCTCACAGAACTATCTCCTCAGACGAGGTTAAATTCAGTGTCTGCCTGCACCAGGGAAAAGGAGGAGATGAGACTAAACTGCCTTTCTGGGGGCAAAGGGAACCCTGGCTGCAGCTCAGCCTGTGCAGGGAAGGAGAGATGGATAGACCTAGCAGGAGTGGGAGAAGAGGTGGGATTAAAAGGTCCCAGTCTGAGCAACTTTTCTTCAAAAAGACACAAAGCTTTAATGTACTGCGGCCAGTTAGAAACCCTGATACCCCTTCCTGAGGCTGCTTTTCTGTGTTGGCAATTGCTGATGTTGCCACAAAACTGTAGTGGGCTTTCTCATGGAAGGTAGTATGGGCTGGATGGGAGATGGTGTCAGAGACCATCAGTTAGAGCAGGGGTTGGCAACCTTTCAGAAGTGCTGTGCCGTGTCTTCATTATTCACTCTGATTTAAGATTTTGCTTGCCAGTAATAATTTTAACATTTTTAGAGGTTCTCTTTCTATAAGTCTATAATATATAACTAAACTATTGCTGTATGTAAAGTAAATAGGTTTTTAAAATATTTAAGAAGCTTCATTTAAAATTAAATTAAAAGGCAGAGCCCCCAGACAGATAGCGAGGACCTGGGCAGTGTAAGTGCCACTGAAAATCAGCTCGTGTGCTTCCTTCAGCACCCATGCCATAGGTTGCCTACCCCTGTGCTAGAGTGTTGCCAACTTTTCATTGCATTTTCAGACACCCCCTAGACCCAGGAGGCCTCATGATGCCTCTTTGGAGGACGTCCGTTCCCCATGCTGCATAGTTTCATGACTCCGTGCCACTGTGATCTGAATACTGCATGTTCCGCAGTCCTGCCTGCACTCACCGCACACACTGTGTGTTCCTGGACCTCCCCAGGTAACATTTGCAACACAACCTTTAATGCTTCTCATCCTCTCCAGAAATGGAGATGAAGGGTTTCTCTCCCTCTACCCCTCCTTGAAAAAAATGGTTATCCTAATTGTTTTGAAGCTTTAAGTCTGTGAATTTGAGATTTAAGCAACTATACTGTCAGTTCTTCTTGGGTCTGAACAAGCTCATCCGTCCTTAGAGGCCTCCGGGGTGACTCCAGATGAAGTCACTGGAGGCTCATGGCCGATGTAAATCAGGGCATTGATTTAAGTCACTACATGTGGATTTAGAGCAAACTTCTGGATCACTTAGGAATTTTTCCTTGGATCTCACGGGGATCAGATTCACCCTGAATGTTTAACTTTTGCCTCCTGGCTGTGAAATTCACGGCTTCGGGTCCTCCTGCAGAGAGCGCTGTTCTGTTAGGGTGCTGAGAGAGTCTGAGGGAACCCCCAGTTCATGTGACATTCTGAGACTGGGAATGAAAATTGGGAGTTTCAAAACACAGGGGCCTTGATTTTGCTCTCAGGGAGGTCAATCTGAAGTGACCCAGTGAAGGCAGAATCAGAGAGTAGAATCTACCCAGTATGTGGCCTATTCTTGTTGTGAAGCCTCTGGTAACACAGATACCCACTGCAGAAGCTTTAGCTGCACTTCCAAAAAGGGCACTGAGGTTGCTGAATTGGAAAACTTGAGCAAACCACAAGAAAAAACACAGCTCAAAAAAAAAAAGTTACTGAGAAAGATAGAAGGACACAGTAGGAGAAAACAAATTAAACTTAAAGGCAAATATTTGTCTAAACTATTTCCAATCTATTTGTAGTTCCAATTTTTCCAGGAAAATCCCTTGTTTTTTCTGACAGTACTAAACAATTCAAGTCACCGTGCTGGTGAATTCCTGCCCAGATGGTTCTTGATTTGAACTCTGGAAAACTTCCTCAGCACTTATCACTCACTTTAATGCAGAAACAGGCAACTCACCAAAATCCCACGCAGCAGAGAGAGGAAATCTTTTTACTGCAACAGCAAGGTAGAGTCTTGAGAATCAGTGTATGAATGTCACATGTCTGACACTCGGCATGCTGCACAGCGACCTTTATGATTCCCCGGTACGGTCCCTGTGGATTTTCAAATTGGCCAGGACTCCTGTACAATTCCCTGGACTCTGTGTGAGCAGCTGGAAGAGCAGAAAATGGACCCTGGAGAACTTCAGCCTGAGAATCACTCCCGGGAGAAAATAAATGATTTGCCCAGAACAGGGGCTTAGGTTTTCAGAGCAAACTGTGTGTTACAGACTGTTCAGTGTAGCAAATGATGATGGCTGTTTGTTCTGTGTGTAATGTACTGCCATCTGCACAATGTGTGAGAATGCTCCCACAAAAGCAGGGACCAAAAACCATTTTCAGTTTTTCGTAGCAGTGTACTGTTTCATACTGTCTATGCAGTTGTAATATCCAGTCCATTAGCCTCTGAAAAATGAGTGTCACCCCGTAGAGGTCAAATTACCTGATTCTGCATTTATTCAAGACAAAGAGAGTGTAAAAGGCTTTCTTGTCCCAGGATTCTGGCATCAATTTTATTTGTCAGGGAGCCTTTGTGAGGTTTCAAGCTGAATATATGTCTGACAGCTACCACGTGTTCTAATAATAATCTACTCTGTGTGCTGATCTTTTGCAAATGGATGCAGAAACGCGTTATGATATCCTGGGTCAGAGCTAGAACAATGAGACTTCTCCACTCACTGTGCGATTCCTCCATCTCTCTCAGGGCTAAATTAACCTTGAGTTCATCTCACAAGACATCCCACAATTTACGAGGGAACAGTCATGCTATTTACCTGATCTGTTGCCCTGGGGCTATTGCAGGGTGCTGCTCAGGTGAGAAGATATTGGTAAATAAACCAAACCACTTCTACAACTGTATCTCCTATTTAGGCTACAGTCCCTACCCCCTTACTTGCATCATAGGTGCGTTGCAGACACATTTGGGCTCCAGAGGGTATGAGTCTGATGGGTTCTCACCCCTGGTGTGTGTCTGTTACAGCTATCCCCTATTCCATTTTGTTTCTTACAGCTGTCCCCAGACTCCATTTTGTTTTCTGTTCTCCTGTGGCCGCCCTTCCCTGGCTGTTAAGTTGTTTACCAGGGCCACTGCCCTTCTCAAAGGGAGGGCCCCTTAAGTTGTTTAACAAGAGCCATTGCCCTTCTCAAAGGGATGGCCACTTGTGCTGCGTGCTAAGTGGGACCACTGCCCTGTTCAAAGGGTTAGTCCTGTTATCACCTCGTTGAGCCTGGGCTTGGTGTAGGGCAGGTAATGTCCAGAGCTGCAAGACCTAATGTGTTTTTAAGATCCTGGGCATGAGTCATAGGCCTCATGTGCTCTTGAGTCACCTATCATGTCTCCGGGCTTACCTTCAGTTTTTCCCTGTGCCCCCTCCCCTGTGACAGAGGGAGCCTATCAGGATTACTGGCGGGAAACTGCCCAAGTTTGCCTTTAAAACCAGACATTTTTGAAACACACCTCAGAAAGGTTCCTGCATTGCTGCCTGGTCTGATCAGCCAGGGGTTCTGGGGGGTCCTTTCTCCGCTCTCGTTTTATTTTTGAGCGTACCCCCGTTTTTTGAAACCCCCCCCCACGAAGAACGAATTGCTACCTGAGAGATCTCCTGATTATTGAGACTGTACCGAACCCTCCTTGCCTCTTCTGATGTTGCTGCTGCTTCTGCCTTTGCTGCTGCCTTGGAGACTGGTAAGAATCCCTCTGTGAAACTTTCCATACTTTTATTTTATTATTTTAGCTGCTGGCTCTGTTTCCCCAGCACACAGACTCAAGCTAAACCTTGGTCTGTGTCTTAAAACCTCTCTTAAGCTCCAGGGCACTTTGCTGCTAAAAATAAGTTTGTGCCGCTGCTAAGCGCTGCTCCTGTGGGCTTTGCCTTGGGGCTCCCTGCTTTCAGCTGTATCCCTTGGCTTCCGCCACCATCCCTTATCTTGTTTTTTTTAGTTTAATAAGTCATAGTTTGTTAAGACTGTAGAGTTTGTAAGTTTCAACTGCCTTGTTATAGTTGCTGTTTTGTCGCTCCCTATAGTTGCCTGTTATAGCTTTGCTTAGAATTGTGATATTTGTCATTTTGCCTAGTCGTTGGTTAAGATAGATAAGGATTTTTGCTACTTAAATTCGCCTTCCTGCTGTCCCGATCTCTCCCTGAACTTTTCCGTGTCTGTTTTTCCCCCGCTCCAATCTCCCCCTCTGTGTGCTCCTCCGTGTCTCCCTGTTATAACCCTTTGCTGCTTTTCCCCCGCATCTGCACTCTCCGAACTTCCCAACCCCTTGCTGCTTCCACCCCCCGCGTCTGCATCACCCTCCGAACGCCCCAAACCCCTTGCTGCTTCTCCCCCTGTGAAACGTCCCAAACCCTTTGCAGCTTTTTTTTACCTTTGTTTTTGGTGTCCGCTTGTTGCTTAAACCTCTCTCCAGCTCTTCTTTACACTTCTCCGCTGCCCCTCCCCTACCGAAGGTCACCATCACACTGCTCCGTTGTCCTCACCCTGCAGGGCTTCAGAGTCTCTCGCTGCTTCCAGCCGCTCGTCTGCATACCACTAATCAGTCACTCCCCCCCTCCTGTTTCTTGACCCAGCCTTTATATTGATATTGTATTGTTGTACTGTAACTCACATTTTACTTGTAATTATAACACCCCATTGGTTGCCTCCACTTTTCTGATATACTTTGTATTTACATTGATGCCACTGTGTTACATTGTGTATCTAGCTATTAACTCATATAGAAGCTACCAGTTTATTTTGCATTTCTTTTGGGTACGCTTTGCATTTCCACACTGTATCTAGAGTTGTTTATTGACTGTACTGTATCCCATTGTGCTGAACCCCACTTGCTGTAGCCCACTATTAGAACTCCCTACACTGTTCAATAAGAAGAACCCCCCCATCGTTGTCTATTGTAAACACCCTATACACCCCATCCCATCGTATTTCATTATTAAATTCCCACCACTTCCTTTTTTTTTCCTTTAATAAAGAAATTAATTGGAACCCCAGCTGTGTGGTAATTGCTCCCCAAGATCCCATATACCTGCAGGCAGGGACACTAATGACAGGCCTCATCACCAAGGGGTGTTGGGAAGAGTTCAGGTTCTGCACCCAGAGACCCAAATCGCCCTTATGAGGGATACAGAGCTGATATCTCCCTAAGGCACTTAGCTATGGCCTCAGTTACAGTAGCATCTCAGCGCTTCTCAATCTGTAACGTATTTGTCAGTACAACATCCTGTGAAATGAGGCACTGCTATTAACACCACTGAGTCAAAGACACCTGTCAGGGTTCCCTCCCCACTCTGAACTCTGGGGTACAGATATGGGGACCTGCATGAAATACCCTCTAAGCTTATTTCTATCAGCTTAGGTTAAAAACTTCCTCAAGGCACAAATTCCTTTCCTTGTCCTTGGACAGTATTGCTGCCACCACTAACTGATTTAGACAAAGATTAAGGAAAAGGGTCACTTGGAGTCCCTGTGTCCCCAAAATATTTCCCCAAGCCCCTTCACCCCCTTTCCTGGGGAGGATTGAGAATAATATCCTTACCAATTGGTACAATTTGAGTACAGATCAAACCCCCGGGTTTTTAGGACACTGAAAATCAATCAGGTTCTTAAAAGAATAATTTTATTTTTTTTAAAGAAAAGTAAAAGAGTCACACCTGCAAAATCAGGATGGAAGATAACTTTACAGGGTAAATAACATATTTAAAACATAGAGGATTCCTTTCTAGGCTTAGCTTCAAAGTCACAAAAACCACAAATAAACCTCCCTCTCAGCATAGGGAAAATTCATAAGCCAAAACGAAAGATAATCTAACACATTTCCTTGCCTTTACTTACAATTTTTATAATCTTAGATGGTCATTTCAGGTAGTTTTTTAAGAGATGTTTTTTCCCCACCTTGTCCCTTTCTCATCCAAGGAGAAAACAAAGAAAGAAAGCACATACAAAACCTCCCCCCACCACACAGATTTTAAAGTATCTTCTTTTCTTATTGTTTCTTTAGGTTTTTTAAGCTCGTTAACCCCTTACAGGTAAAGGAGGGATTTTATGCTACTCTTAGCTATATGTTTATGACATCTGCCACCTAGGTTTTATAACTGATCAATTACAAGTAAAAGTCACCAGGACCAGATGATATTCACCTAAGAGTTGTTAAGGAACTCAAATATCATATTGCAGAACAACTAACTGTTCTATGTTACCTATCACTTAAATCAGCCTCTGTACCAGATGACTGGCAGATAGCTAATATGATGCTGAATTTTTAATAAGATTCCAGAGGTCACATGCCATTGCATGCCCTGATGAATCACATGCTTCAGTGCATTTGGCTCTGGTGGCTGTCATTTTGAGTTTAACAGTGTTACCTCTGTTTGTTTTAGATCTAGAGTTCATAGGAACACATGAAACCACAGGCAAATAACATCTACAATTACAACAGCATCTATCTTTTTGTAGTTTTATTAAAGTTACCAACAAAGTATTAAATGTTACAGCATACACAATTTCTATAGATAAATATAATGAACACCTCCAGTTATACCTACAGACATACTTGCATCTTCCTAGATGGTGTTAGAATCTGCTGGCCCTCTCACGGTTTGTCACTTAGAGAAAATTAACAGAACAGGAATATGCATGAATTTTACTTGGTTGATTAATACCCCTGCCATAGGTGTGGCAGTGAGACCAATAACAGGGTCTTTCTGCAATTCTGGACATTCCACTGAGTTATGTGAATCATGGTTATTTTTCACTATCCTTGCCTATGCCTCTACTTTTAAATATTTATTAATAACTTTGACTTTATCTAAAACCTTAATTTGGATAAGGCCTTTATATTTTTCCTTATTCTTATGCTTTAGATTGTATTTGATTATTGTTTCAGTTCTTACTGACCTTTGACATTTAGTTCTGTTTTCCCAGGATCCATTTGGAATTTCATTACTGATTGGAAAAGTGTGAACTTCCCCTGGAATATATGTTTTACATCCTTCTCCCCCAGATTCGTCCAATAAGGGAGAGATTTTCCCCCCAATTTACATAAGATGTGCTCATTTTTTTGCATATCATATACAAGAATAATATGTTTCCGTACTATTTCTTTAAAGTGTTGGTAAAAATTGTTATGAGTGACTGGGTGAAGTATTTAGCTGCCTGATTTCTTTGGAAAATAGTGTACATAACTTTCTTCATGTTTCTGAACCTTCAGTGGGAAATCCTTCCACAATAGCAATTTTTGCCCATCTTTCAATCCTAGTCTGTACAAACCTGGCATATGATTTTGAACCTTATGAATTGCTACAGTTGTACTATTAGTTCATGCAGTAAACAAAGCTTTATTCCAAGTCGTAGATATAAATTGTTTTTGGTTTGGTTGATAATTCCATTTAAAGAAGATTTTAGTTGACAGGCCTGGTATTCCAAATTGGTTTTGGTCTGGGTTCCTTCTTTCTTGGACCCAAGATACTATTATTTGCCAATTTTTAGCTTTAATAGGCAAATTTGAGTTCAGTTCCAACACAACTGTCAAGGCTGATTCCCCACTCTGGCATTTCGAGTGCAGAAGGTGGGGACCTGCAAGGACTCTGAAAACTAATACTGGCCACTCCAGACTTGTACTAAACTCTCAAGGTTACAGCTTCTCTCTGACCATAGATGGGTACATGCTGCCAACACCAAAGTGCAAACCCTTTGGATTCAGGAATACCAGATACCTCTAGATGATATGGTTTGCTGGGATCTGTTGCTTGGGTCTGGGCAGACCAGAATGTAAATGCATTCATCAAGTTAAAGCAAGCAGTAATGCAGGCAACTTCATTTTTCAAGAGATTGTAGCGTGGACGTCCAATGTGAGCAAAGTTAGGGACGAATTCCCAATGGTCTCCTGCTAAGCCTAAAAAAGAAAGTAAAGAATTTATGTTAGAGGACACAGACAATTCCCAAATTGCATTCATCTTCTGTTGGGCAGGTGTCAGACTTCCTTGAGACAATGTGATGCCTAAAAAATACACTTTGGGGTCTATTAGTTGCACCTTTGCTGGGTAACTCTTTAGTCCTGCTTCCTTAACGATTTGTAGAAGTTCATCCAGGCACTCCAGATGTTCCTCCTGAGTCTCTGCAAATAAAAAAATGTTATCTACATACTGAAAAAAGCAGATGGTCTGGAAAACTAGACAGAATTCATTTCATTTGTCCATTGAAGATAGCTGAACTGTGGGGGAAAATCTTCTCCTGAAATGTTAACAGTCGTATTCATCTTTCCAAATGTATGCTTACGTTTAGCAAAAGCATCAACATGCTTAGTTACCAATGCCTGCACATCCGTTTTCCCTTCTGCAATATTTTCTAGGGTATATATTTCCGGTTTTGTTACAGTTGAAACAATGTTACAAATGGAAATGACAACAGATTGATTGTTTAATGCCTGTACTATAGTTATGCAGAGCAAGTGACTGGTTAAATATATAATGCCTCCATGTTTCCTCAGAAAATTTATTCCAATAAATTGCAGGGTTTGTTTAAATTTGCTGGTGCAAATACATTTTTGTTTCATGTTTCCTATTTTTATCACTACTGGGTTTGATAACACAGCTGTGATTTGGTTACTTGCAAATGCTGCTAACACTCTGGATTGTCCTGATGATAAAGGGGATGATTTTAAATTTTGATCATTAATTATTCAGATTGAGGTGCCAGAATTAATAATAAACAAAAAATGGAGGCTCCTCACCATTGAGGATATGGTGGGTCCCTTGCTTACATCTCTTCTTAAAGAGACAACAACTCTGCAGGGGACCTTTTGGCATTTCGCATTCTGTTCCTCTGAGTCTACATTTTTCCTCACTTCCTGATTCTCACACTCCATGTGTGGATTTGAAATCCAGGATTCCAGTTCAGTTGCTACTGGAACGGGTTGAGTTGGTTGGTTGTTGGTTGTTTAATATTATGGAATGAATTTGCTGCTGTATTTCTTGTATTTCCCACTTGTGAGAATCTAATGTTTCCCCCACGTGACGGAGTTCTTTAATAATCATCACTATTACAGGACTAGGGGATCGACAGATCGGGCTTCTCTGGTGAGAGCGGTAACAGTTCATATCAGACATGAATTGTCTCCTGCTTGTAGTTGGTGAAGATGGTATGGAACATGTCGCTATCCCTTCATTCATGTTTCTAGGGTTATAGTATCTGGGATTTTCAGTTTGGGGATGTGGTGGTATGGCCCCCCTTGGGTTTGAATTGATCTTAATATTATTATCCAACCCTTTTGGATCAGGTGATTGTTCTTGTCTAACAGTTTGTGGGCCTTATACTTTAATTACTGATTTACCTGAAGCTCCTTGAGCAACTGCTATAGGAGGGTGAGTTCTTTTGGTGTGAGTTTGAATATAGCTATAGGCTTTAGACAATAAGTCTAGCACTTTTGCAAGAGTGCTCCCGGGGTTCACATGCACTATTCCTTTACCCCAAGCTGCTGGTAAAGAATGGTTAATGAGCAAATTAATATATTGTGATTCTGTTTCATTTCCAGGCATTTTCTTAGATATCCGGGCTGCAGAAAGTCTGTTATGAAATTAATGTAGTGATTTGCCTTCCCGTTGCTTCATGTTAGCTACCAAAGTAAGTCCTGCCTGGCCTGGATGCATATTTTTTTCTAAAAGCAGCAGTGTCTCTGAATGATTTTTCTCCTTTTAAAAATACTGGTGGCAACATATTCCATAAGTCTTTGTTTACAGTTAATAGTAAAAGTTTAATTAAATTCTCTTTATCTATCTGGAAGAATTTCACTACCGTTTCCAAGTGTGCTCCACTGGAAGCCACTGGATCTCCCTTTTTCATTGGCCCTACAATTTTTGCAATTGCTTCTAAGGTTTTTACAGTTGTTACCATGGTTATTGGAGAGTCATGACTACTGGATTCTACTGGTTCCACATTAGACATTGATCTTTATCCTTCTTCACTGTTATACTGGGGAGTCTGAGTTCCTTTTCCTCTAAAACAGTGTTTCCCAAACCTGGGATGCCACTTGTACAGGGAAAACCCCTGGTGGGTTGGGCCGGTTTGTTTACTTGCCCTGTCTGCAGGTCCGGCTGATCATCGCTCCCGCTGGCCGCAGATCACTGCTTCAGGCCAATGGGAGCTGCTGAACTTACAAACGTAGAATTATGTACAAAAACCTGCATTCACAAATAGAACAAAATGCATGACTCAGTTTTTACAGGCAGAAGCCATTGTTTACATGCTACCCTGAACGTCTTCAGGTAGACTTCTTATGTGGATTGGAGTCTTCCAAGATTCATTGTCCTTTAAGTGTTTTCTTGATTGAACACTTAATTTACACATTCCATTCTCAGGAAGCTGAGCAAAATGCTTTACTAAGGTTACTTAGCAAGTACACAGGCAATATTTATAACTTCGAATACAACAATGACACATGCATACAAATAGGGTGGATAGGTTCAGTAGATCATAACCTTTACAGAAATAGGATACATGGCATATGTAGCATAAAACATATTCCAGTTATGTCATATATACATTCATAAGCATATTTCCATAGATCCTTATGGGGTGCACCATCACAGGACCTTTGGTCTAACTCAATATTGCCATTCTTATGTTCTTATATTCTTAATTGTCCCATTGTTCCAACCGGGAACAACGCCCCATCTATGCTAAACGCTTATCACCGAGCAGGTCTGACTGGACACCTCCGTCTCTTCCCTTCGGGTGCTTGTGACCAGAACGATACAGTCACACGCAGCCTGCTTAAACGTAGTATCTTTATTAACAAACAGCACAAAGCATTAGAGAAAATGATTTTAAAATACCAGGCAGCTGTCATACATCTACACTCATCTATCTCACATGTCACTACAGGCTAAGTTACTTGGGCTTTGCTCTAGAGACAGAGGAACAGAACTGGCCCAACTTACATTCTTTTGGGAAGCCAAGGGTCTCCAGTGGTGCAGCTAAACAGGAAAACTGAATGGGCTTAGCTTTCAGGTGGACAGGCAATGACGGGGGCTGGGGGGGCTGCCTCCCCCCACAGAGACAGATTAGGATTTGTGGGGTCCTGACTGGGCCAGGTCAACTGAGGCTTCCTCCTCACCCCTACCGCAGCCCCCACTCCCACCAGACAGTGGGTTTGGGTTACGGGGGCTTGCCTCGCCCAGTGCTCCTGCAGGTTAGTGGGGTCCAAGCAGGGGGATTGCCCCGCTTCCCCTGCCCGGCACTCCTGCCTGTGAGTGGGCCAGGAGCTGGGTCTTGTCCTCTCCCCCTCTTCCTGTACCCTGACCCACACCCCAGCAGGAGTGCTGGGAGGGGGGAATAGGGCAAGCCCCCGTGCTCGGACCCTGCTTCTCTGCAGGAGCACTGGGCAGGTGGAGCAGATTGGGGTGGCCCCGTGGCCCAGATCCAGTGGTTAATCTGCTATTGGGCCAGACAGGCACCCACGAGGCACATCCCATTTGGGCAGGGCATCATCGCATGGGACTGGCAGGAGAGAGACATGGCTGGACATCTGGACACTGATCTGCGGTCAGGATTTGCAGTCACTGGATTGGGGGAGGCTCTGCTCGATTTGGGCCCACCCATGAATATGCCCCTCCTTTGGACACAGCCTCATTTCCCTGTGTCTCTGAGAGCATCTTCCCATCTGTTTGCCCATTTCCTGAGGAAGCAGCCTGTGCTGAAACCTGTGTGAGCCTGGGCCCAGTCACCATAGTGCTCAGCCGTGTCCATGTTACCGGGCCAAGGTGTGGAGCTGACCTTTGTCCTCAGACTGCTTTCTCCCAGCCAGACAGTCTAATGTGAGGCCCCTGTGGATGTTGCTCCATTATTTGGAAGTTAGACCCATTCAGCCTCAATGGCTGCAAACACCAGTCTGGTGACTGTGCTGAAAGGCTCGGTACCCTTGTGACACTCCAACACTCCCCTCAGAATTCTTCTACCTACCCTTACTGTACCTTGTATGTATTTATCCTCCCGCCACATCTGTGAGGCAGGGCAGGGCTATTATCCACCTGTGCAGAGGCTCAGAGACAGCCAATGGCTTTGCCCATGGTTACACCTGGCAATGGAATCAAACCCGGCTGTCCTGAATGACAGAGCAGTGCCCAGATGACAGGGCCAGACTTACAGCCATCTGAGTGGTGAGAAGTACGGGTGGATTCTCTGCTGCATCAACAGGGAATCAAAACCAATAGTAAAAGGTTCTACAGCCACATAAATAAGAAGAAAACAAAGAAAGAAGAAGTGGGACCGCTATACACTGAGGATGGAATGGAGGTTAAGGATAACCTAGGCATGGCCCAACATCTAAACAAGTACTTTGCCTCGGTTTTTAATAAGACTAGTGAGGAACCTTGCGATGATGGAGGGATGATAAACGGGAATGTGGATATGGAAGTGGATATTACTGCAACTGAGGTAGAGGCCGTACTTGAACAGCTCGATGGGTCGAAGTCGGAGGGCCCGGACAATCTCCACCCGAGGATATTAAAGGAACTGGCGCGTGAAATTGCGAGCCCGTTAGCGAGAATTTTTAAGCGATCGATAAACTCGGGGGTTGTGCCGTATGACTGGAGGATTGCTAATGTAGTTCCTATTTTTAAGAAAGGGAATAAGAGTGATCCGGGTAATTATAGGCCTGTTAGCTTGACGTCTGTAGTATGCAAGGTCTTGGAAAAAATTTTAAGGGAGAAAGTAGTTAAGGACATAGAGGTCAATGGTAATTGTGACGAATTGCAACACGGATTTACTAAAGGTAGATCGTGCCAAACCAATCTGATCTCCTTCTTTGAGAAGGTGACGGATTACTTAGACAAAGGAAATGCGGTAGATATAATTTACCTAGATTTCAGTAAGGCGTTCGACACGGTTCCGCACGGGGAGCTGTTAGTTAAATTGGAAAAGCTGGGAGTGAATATGAAAGTTGTAAGGTGGATAAGGAACTGGTTAAAGGGGAGACTCCAGAGGGTCGTATTGAAAGGTGAACTGTCGGACTGGAAGAAGGTCACCAGTGGAGTCCCTCAAGGATCGGTTTTGGGACCGATCTTATTTAACCTTTTTATTACTGACCTTGGCACAAAGAGCGGGAATGTGCTACTAAAGTTTGCGGATGACACGAAGCTGGGGGGTATTGCTAACACGGAGAAGGACAGGGATACTATTCAGGAAGATCTGAACCACCTTGTAAACTGGAGTAATAGAAATAGGATGAAATACAATAGTGAAAAGTGCAAGGTCATGCATTTAGGAATTAATAATAAGAATTTTGGATATACGTTGGGGGCGCATCACTTGGAAGCGACGGAGGAAGAGAAGGACCTTGGGGTACTGGTTGATAGCAGGATGATTATGAGTCGCCAATGTGATACGGCTGTTAAAAAAGCAAATGCGATTTTGGGATGCATCAGGAGGGTATTTCCTGCAAGGATAAGATGTGTTAGTACCGTTGTATACGGCGTTGGTGAGACCCCATCTGGAATACTGTGTGCAGTTCTGGTGTCCCATGTTCAAGAAGGATGAATTCAAACTGGAACAGGTTCAGAGACGGGCTACGAGGATGATCCGAGGAATGGAAAAACTGCCTTATGAAAGGAGACTCAAAGAGCTTGGCTTGTTTAGCCTGGCCAAAGAAGGCTGAGGGGGGATATGCTCGCCCTATATAAATATATCAAGGGGGTTAACGTTAGGGAGGGAGAGGAATTATTTAAGTTTAGTACTAATGTAGCCACGAGGACGAATGGGTATAAACTGGATATTAGGAAGTTTAGACTTGAAATTAGACGAAGGTTTCTGACCATTAGGGGAGTGAAGTTCTGGAATAGCCTTGCGAGGGAAGTAGTAGGGGCAAAAGACTTTCCTGGCTTTAAGACAAAGCTTGATAAGTATATGGAGGGATGTTATGATAGGATCGTTAATTTGGGCAATTGATCTTGAATTACCACCAGACAGGTCTGCTCAATGGTCTGCGGGGAGATGTTGCATGCGATGGGTACTGAGTTTGCTGCGGAGAACTCCTTCTTGGGTGCTAGCTGGTGACTCTTGCCCACATGCTCAGGGTTTAGCTGATCGCCATATTTGGGGTCGGGAAGGAATTTTCCTCCAGGGCGGATTGGCAGGTGCCCTGGAGGTTTTTCGCCTTCCCCTGCAGCGTGGGGCACGGGTCGCTTGCTGGTGGTGTCTCTGCAGCTTGAGGTCTTCAAACCATTTTTGAGGATTTCAATAACTCGGTCCTGGGATAGGGGTGTCATAAACAGATAGCTAAGGGTTAATGTCTCTTTCACCTGAAGCACCTGACCAGAGGACCAATCAGGAAAACCGGATTTTTTTCAACTTTGGGTGGAGGGATTGAGTGTCTAAGGTCTTTGTTTTCTGGCTGCCTGCTTTCTCTGAGCTTTGGAGAAGTAGTTCTACTTTCTAGTCTTCTGTTTCTAAGTGTAAGGACAAAGAGATCAGATAGTAAGTTCTATGGTTTTCTTTTCTTTGGTATTTGCATGAATATAAGTGCTGGAGTGCTTTGATTTGTATTCTTTTTGAATAAGGCTGTTTATTCAATATTCTTTTAAGAAATTGCCCTGTATTGTGTCATCTTAATACAGAGAGACTATTTGTATTTTTTCTTTCTTTTTTTATATAAAGCTTTCTTTTAAGACCTGTTGGAGTTTTTTCTTTACTGCAGGGAAATTGAGTCTGTACTCACCAGGGAATTGGTGGGAGGAAGAAATCAGGGGAGATCTGTGTGTGTTGAAGTGGCTAGCCTGATTTTGCATTCCCTCTGGGTGAAGAGGAAAGTACTTTTTGTTTCCAGGATTGGGAACAGAGAGGGAGAGTCACTCTGTTTGGATTCACAGAGCTTGTGTCTGTGTATCTCTCCAGGAGCACCTGGAGGGGGAAGGGAAAAAGGATTATTTCCCTTTGTTGTGAGACTCAAGGGATTTGGGTCTTGGGGTCCCCAGGGAAGGTTTTTCAGGGGGACCAGAGTGCCCCAAAACACTCTAATTTTTTGGGTGGTGGCAGCAGGTACCAGGTCCAAGCTGGTAACTAAGCTTGGAGGTTTTCATGCTAACCCCCATATTTTGGACGCTAAGGTCCAAATCTGGGACTAAGGTTATTACATGGCGGCAGCTGGTGGGAGATAGACAGAACCCAGAAGCCAGTAGAAATATTATATTTTTCTTTCTCTGCTAAGGGCTTTTTAGCAGAGAGAAGCAGTTGGTTTTAAAAGGGAACCAGAGAGAATTTTTTTTTTCTGCCTCTCTCTCGCAGTTTGTGGCTTGCATGTTAAGCAGAAGTCGTTAAGGACTATTAACAGTCTTTTGTCACACAATAGCACTCCCATTGAGAGTCATACCAGCACTTATATGCATGCAAATAAAGTGGTTTTTCTGGTTTCCCTTCATTGAACATTAGCTAGAGAGAGAAAAGAACAAAAAGCACTGTTGCTAGGCAGACTTCAGGAGGCAACAGAACCTTCAGTTCAGAAGATAAACACCGGAGGGCACCCCAACCCAAGAAAACAGGAACCATGACTTCTAAGGCAAAAATTGAGGCCGAAGAACAAATCAAAGAAGCTGAACACAGGCGAGAGATGGAAAAACACAAACAGCAACTGGAAATAAAACAAAAAGAGATGGAGATGAAAGAAAAGGAAGAAAGCATCAAACTGGCAGCCTTCCAAAGAGAACAGGCGGCCCAAGAGGCAGCACACAAAAGAAAACTAGAAGAAGAAGAGGTGGCCCACCGCCGAGAAATGGAAAAGCACCAAAAAGAAATGGAAAAACAACAAAAAGAAATGGAAAAACAACAAAAAGAGAATGAAGAGAAGGAAAAACAGAGAAAACATGAACTGGAATTGGCAAAAGCTGGGCTGCATGTGCCAGCCAACCCTAACAACCCGGCGCCAAATATTGCTCCACAGCACAGGAAATTTCCCACCTACAAGGCAGGTGATGACACCGAGGCCTTCTTGGAAAATTTTGAAAGAGCCTGTCTTGGGCACAGCATTCCCGAAGACCAGTACATGGTAGAATTAAGGTCACAGCTCAGTGGACCTTTAGCAGAGGTGGCAGCTGAAATGCCTAAGCACCAAATGAATGACTATAAACTTTTTCTAACCAAGGCCAGATACAGGATGGGATAACCCCAGATCATGCCCGTCGGCGCTTCAGAACCCAAAAGTGGAAACCAGAGGTGTCATTTCCCAAACACGCCTACTACATTGCAAAAAACTATGAGGCCTGGCTAACAGGAAACAACATTCAAACCTTGGAAGAACTGAACCTCCTCATACAAATGGAGCAGTTCTTGGATGGTGTTCCTGAAGACATCACACGGTACATACAAGATGGAAACCCCAAGAATATCGCTGAGGCGGGGGAGATTGGAGCCAAATGGATGGAACTGGCAGAAAGCAAGAAAGCTACTGTCAAGGGGAACGATTACCCCAGGGGGCACACAGACCATAAACCCTACAACCGAGGACAGCCAAAGACCCCACATACCACCCAAGTAAAGCCACAGATACCCTACCCTTCAACCTCACCAGTCTCCAGTAACTCACCTCGGCCCAGTGACCCATCAGATGGAAGATGCTTTAAGTGTAATGAACTGGGACATATCAAGGCCAAGTGTCCCAAGAACACCATGCGAGTGCAATTCATTACACCACCATCACACCAAAGATCCCCAGGCCCGGATGCCTCTCAAATACCCTTGGAGCGAAGGGAAAATTTGAGAGTGGGCGGAAAGAAGGTTACTGCGTGGAGAGACACGGGGGCACAAGTGTCAGCTATCCACCAATCCTTCGTTGACCCCAAATTCATCAACCCAAAGGCCAAAGTTACAATTTACCCCTTCATGTCACAAGCTGTAGACTTGCCTACAGCTCACCTGCCTGTCCAGTACAAAGGCTGGTCAGGAATGTGGACTTTTGCAGTCTATGACAATTATCCTATCCCCATGCTACTGGGGGAAGACTTGGCCAACCAGGTGAGGCGGGCCAAGAGAGTGGGAATGGTTACACGTAGCCAAACCAGGCAAGCTTCCAAACCCATTCCTGTTCCTGAACCGTCCACAGAGGCCCCGTCTGTGTTACCAGAGACCCAGACAGAGGTAGAGGACCCGGATTCCATGCCTACCACTGAAACAGCCACAGCATCTCCAGTCCCAGGCCCGGAACTGGAACAGCAACCAGCACCAGCAAGTGCAACTACATCTTCAAACTCAACGCCAGAGGGCGCCAGCGAGCCACAACTGGCAGAAGCAACAGACAGCCATACCCAAAAGGCTCAGCCAGAGCCTGAAATACCCTCAGGTGCACCAGCGGAGAGCGGTTCACCAGCAACGGAAACAACCCCATCACCTACATCGCTTCCAGAGGGACCAAGCCCAAGTCCACAGTCTGAGGAAGAACTGGTGACCCCAGCCTCAAGGGAACAGTTCCAGACTGAGCAGGAAGCAGATGACAGCCTACAGAAAGCTTGGGCGGTGGCCCGGAGCACCCCACCGCCTCTCAGCTCTTCTAATCGATCCCGGTTTGTTATAGACCAAGGACTTTTATACAAGGAAATTCTTTCTGGTGGACACTGGGAAGAATGGCAGCCGCAAAAACAGTTGGTGTTTCCAACTAAGTACCGGGAGAAGCTCTTAAGCTTAGCCCATGATCATCCCAGTGGCCATGCTGGGGTGAACAGAACCAAGGACCGGTTGGGGAAGTCCTTCCACTGGGAGGGGATGGGCAAGGATGTTGCCAAGTATGTCCGGTCTTGTGAGGTATGCCAAAGAGTGGGTAAGCCTCAAGACCAGGTCAAGGCCCCTCTCCAGCCACTCCCCATAATTGAGGTCCCATTTCAGCGAGTAGCTGTGGATATTCTGGGCCCTTTCCCAAAAAAGACGCCCAGAGGAAAGCAGTACGTACTGACTTTAGTGGACTTTGCTACCCGATGGCCAGAAGCAGTCGCTCTAGGCAACACCAGGGCTAACACTGTGTGCCTGGCCCTAACAGACATCTTTGCCAGAGTAGGTTGGCCCTGCGACATCCTTACAGATTCAGGGTCTAATTTCCTGGCAGGGACCATGGAAAAACTGTGGGAAACTCATGGGGTGAATCACTTGGTTGCCACCCCGTACCACCATCAAACCAATGGCCTGGTTGAAAGGTTCAATGGAACTTTGGGGGCCATGATACGAAAATTCATCAACGAATTCTCCAATAATTGGGACCTAGTGTTGCAGCAGTTGCTGTTTGCCTCCAGGGCTGTACCACATCCCAGTTTAGGGTTTTCACCATTTGAACTTGTGTATGGTCACGAGGTTAAGGGGCCATTACAGTTGGTGAAGCAGCAATGGGAGGGGTTTACGCCTTCTCCAGGAACAAACATTCTGGACTTTGTAAGCAACCTACAAAGCACCCTCCGACACTCTTTAGCCCTTGCTAGAGAGAACCTAAAGGATGCTCAAGAAGAGCAAAAGGCCTGGTATGACAGACATGCCAGAGATCGGTCCTTCAAGGTAGGAGACCAGGTTATGGTCTTGAAGGCGCAACAGGCCCATAAGATGGAAGCATCATGGGAAGGGCCATTCACGGTCCAAGAGCGCCTGGGAGCTGTAAACTACCTCATAGCATTTCCCAATTCCTCACTAAAGCCTAAAGTGTACCATGTTAATTCTCTCAAGCCTTTCTATTCCAGAGACTTACAGGTTTGTCAGTTTACAGTCCAGGGAGATGATGCTGAGTGGCCTGACGGTGTCTACTACGACGGGAAAAAAAACGGTAGCGTGGAAGAGGTGAACCTCTCAACCACTCTGGAACGTCTGCAGCGGCAGCAAATCAAGGAGCTGTGCACTAGCTTCGCCCCATTGTTCTCAGCCACCCCAGGACGGACTGAACGGGCATACCACTCCATTGATACAGGTAATGCTCACCCAATCAGAACCCCACCCTACCGAGTGTCTCCTCATGCCCAAGCTGCTATAGAACGGGAGATCCAAAACATGCTACAGATGGGTATAATCCGCTCATCTACCAGTGCATGGGCATCTCCAGTGGTTCTGGTACCCAAACCAGATGGGGAAATACGCTTTTGCGTGGACTACCGTAAGCTAAATGCTGTAACTCGTCCGGACAACTATCCAATGCCACGTACCGATGAGCTATTGGAAAAGTTGGGACGTGCCCAGTTCATCTCTACAATAGACTTAACCAAGGGGTACTGGCAAGTACCGCTAGATGAACCTGCCAAGGAGAGGTCAGCATTCGTCACCCATGCGGGGGTGTATGAATTCAATGTCCTTCCTTTCGGCCTTCGAAATGCACCCGCCACCTTCCAGAGGCTGGTAGATGGTCTACTAGCTGGACTGGGAGAATTTGCAGTTGCCTACCTCGATGATGTGGCCATTTTTTCAGACTCCTGGCCCGAACACCTACTACACCTGGAAAAGGTCTTTGAGCGCATCAGGCAGGCAGGACTAACTGTTAAGGCCAAAAAGTGTCAAATAGGCCAAAACAGAGTGACTTACCTGGGGCACCAGGTGGGTCGAGGAACCATAAACCCCCTACAGGCCAAGGTAGATGCTATCCAAAAGTGGCCTGTCCCACGGTCCAAGAAGCAGGTCCAATCCTTCTTAGGCTTGGCCGGATACTACAGGCGATTTGTACCACACTACAGCCAAATCGCTGCCCCACTGACCGACCTGACCAAAAAGACCCAGCCAAATGCAGTTAAGTGGACTAATGAGTGTCAAAAGGCCTTTACCCAACTTAAGGCAACGCTCATGTCGGACCCTGTGCTTAGGGCCCCGGACTTTGACAAGCCATTCCTAGTAACCACAGATGCATCTGAGCGTGGTATAGGAGCGGTGCTCATGCAGGAAGCAACAGATCACAACTTCCATCCTGTCGTGTTTCTCAGCAAGAAACTGTCTGAGAGGGAAAGTCACTGGTCAGTCAGTGAAAAGGAATGCTATGCCATTGTGTACGCCCTGGAAAAGCTACGCCCATATGTTTGGGGACGGCGGTTCCAACTACAAACTGACCATGCTGCACTAAAGTGGCTTCATACTGCCAAGGGGAACAACAAAAAACTTCTTCGTTGGAGTTTAGCTCTCCAAGATTTTGATTTTAAATTCAACACATCACAGGAGCTTCTAATAAAGTTGCTGATGCACTCTCCCGTGAGAGTTTCCCAGAATTCAGTAGTTAAAAAGTGTTCTTAAAATGTAGAAGTCTGTTAGTTATATACTTAGGAGTATATGTAAAGGTGTATGTGTTGTATTAATCTGTTTATTTTCAAGTTCTAGAAGGAAATCGCCGCCAGTGAGCTTCCCCACTGTCTGCAATTTGGGGGGCGTGTCATAAACAGATAGCTAAGGGTTAATGTCTCTTTCACCTGAAGCACCTGACCAGAGGACCAATCAGGAAACCGGATTTTTTTCAACTTTGGGTGGAGGGATTTGAGTGTCTAAGGTCTTTGTTTTCTGGCTGCCTGCTTTCTCTGAGCTTTGGAGAAGTAGTTCTACTTTCTAGTCTTCTGTTTCTAAGTGTAAGGACAAAGAGATCAGATAGTAAGTTCTATGGTTTTCTTTTCTTTGGTATTTGCATGAATATAAGTGCTGGAGTGCTTTGATTTGTATTCTTTTTGAATAAGGCTGTTTATTCAATATTCTTTTAAGAAATTGCCCTGTATTGTGTCATCTTAATACAGAGAGACTATTTGTATTTTTTCTTTCTTTTTTTATATAAAGCTTTCTTTTAAGACCTGTTGGAGTTTTTCTTTACTGCAGGGAAATTGAGTCTGTACTCACCAGGGAATTGGTGGGAGGAAGAAATCAGGGGAGATCTGTGTGTGTTGAAGTGGCTAGCCTGATTTTGCATTCCCTCTGGGTGAAGAGGAAAGTACTTTTTGTTTCCAGGATTGGGAACAGAGAGGGAGAGTCACTCTGTTTGGATTCACAGAGCTTGTGTCTGTGTATCTCTCCAGGAGCACCTGGAGGGGGGAAGGGAAAAAGGATTATTTCCCTTTGTTGTGAGACTCAAGGGATTTGGGTCTTGGGGTCCCCAGGGAAGGTTTTTCAGGGGGACCAGAGTGCCCCAAAACACTCTAATTTTTTGGGTGGTGGCAGCAGGTACCAGGTCCAAGCTGGTAACTAAGCTTGGAGGTTTTCATGCTAACCCCCATATTTTGGACGCTAAGGTCCAAATCTGGGACTAAGGTTATTACAAGGGGTTGTATAAAATTGGATGGGTGGGGTTCTGTGGCCTGCCTTGTGCAGGAGGTCAGACTAGATGATCAGATTGGTCCCTTCTGACCTATGAGTCTATGAGTCTATGAGATCCCTGCTACCATGTAGAGAGCAGGGATGGCTAAGAGCCAGTTACAGGGGTTTGATTCACTGGCCTGTTCTCCCCCTGCCTCAATGAGGTCTAGAACAGCCTGGGGGCTGAGCTAAACTCTGCCCAGTGGTAACAGTTTTCAAGTTCACAGCTCACTCTCGCTAACTCCCTGTGGATGGGGCCACCCCAGAGTGCCCCCTTGTGGACTGCGGTAGCCCTTCATGCACCCTGCCCTTGCCTCTAAGGACCATTCAAGACATACTCTCCGCCTGGGATATTTAATACAAAAGCCCAATTTGAGGGTTCACATTAATTCAATCTTCTCTAAAACACAAGGTCTCCTAACCTTTGTCCCCATCCTCCTCCTTTACTTAAGAGCTCCCCGCCAAACTCCTTTTCGGG